>NW_019396647.1:10680-51544 GCF_000591075.1 Eurytemora carolleeae | reverse complement strand
AGATGGATCCCATGTCAGGCTTTGACATTCGTCTTGTGTTTACATTACCGCCCAGAGACAGTACACTGCAGTACAAAAGATGTGTACACTTCTGAAATAACTTTCCTTGCATTAAATCCTTGATATATATTATATATACATAGAAGACTAATTTGACTATTCCTGGATGTATGTGAGTTTATGTATTGGTGTGCAGACCATCTATGCTGATGATGATATATAAATAGAAATATACCACAAGTACCTAAAACATTTCAAAAAATATTTATCATTATTTTTACTATGAAAGTCACTGCTCATGTTATATATTCTGTAGCTATACTTACTTAAAATTAATGTTTTCATCAAATAAAATTTGAATAAGCACTGACAATTTTTGAAAATTAAAAATAATTTAAACTAAACTAAGGTGAAATTTTTTTTAGTGCACCAACAAATTCGTTGTGTCGAAATTTAGATTATCTAAGAATTTACAAAACTATAGCTTTCTACGGTTGCCCCTAACTTTATTCAATTTATTTCCTTAAGTTCCATTTGCGTGGTGAATGTTGAAAAATAATACATCATAAAATTGACACATATTTCCCAAAAAGAACAATCTTTTTATTCTCAACTGGTGCTCAGGGTAAAGTTTAGATAAAGTTTGCCGCTTGCATTTAGGAATTTACACAGCTTAGTAGTAGAGTATAGCATATTATGTATACCAAAGGCCACAGACACGGGCAGCCTTTATGCTTCATATAGGTTGAATTTACTTTTACTGGAGGGGCAAATCTGCGTGCAGAAACCTCCAGATGCCCGATATGTGTTATTCTCCAAAATGTTTAGAGTTGTGCAAATTTTCTCAAAAATTGGAGAGGATCACTTACGCTTTCTAATTTTTGGCTGGCTTAAAAATGAATGACCCCTTGATTGATCAAATCAATATTTTTACTATTGGTCTCGGTTTTTTGCACTTTGTTTATGTGCTGAGGTCAAATTTGTAAATGACTGACCTGCAATCTCAGAGATAAGAAAGCTAAGAATAATAAGGAGAAAGCTGTATCCATATCTGTAACTAAACATCGGGGGAACCAAGGCAGACCTAAGATAAGAAAGCTAAGAATAATCTGGAGAAAGCTATGAGTGATGAGGAGAAAGCTAAGATTAATGAGGAGAAAGCTGTATCCATATCTCTAACTAAACATCGGAGGAACCAAGGCAGACCTAAGATAAAAAAGCTAAGAATAATGAAAAGAAAAGAATAATCAAGTGAAAGCTATGAGGTATGAGGAGAAAACTAATAATAATGAGGAAAAAGCTATGAGTGATGATGAGAAAGCTAAAAATAATGAGGAAATAGCTATGAGTGCTGAGGAGAAAGCTATGAGTGATGAGGAGAAAGATAAGAGTAATGAGGAGAAAGCCGTATCCATATCTGTAACTAAACATCGGGGGAACCAAGGCAGACCTGAGATAAGAAAGCTAAGAATAATGAAAGGAAAAGATTAATCAAGAGAAAGCTATGAGTGATAAGGAGATAACTAATAATAATAAGAAACCGCTATGAGTGATGAGGAGAAAACTTGAAATAAGGAGTAAAAAACTAATAATAATGAGGAAAAGGCTATGTGTGATGAGGTGAAAGCTAAAATAATGACGAGCAAGCTAATAATAATGAGGAGAAAGTTAAAAATAACGAGAAAAACAGTTGAAAACACTTTTTCCAAATGGATTAACATTAATATATTTAGTAGGAACCTAAATTTCCATTTACGTATTTTAAGCTTTGATTTTTATTGCACAGTAAACTAAAGTAATCTCATATTTTTCAAGTCATAACTCCTCTCACATAAATTTCACTAGGATGAGATCATTTATTTGGCGTACGCCGTACAGTCCCGTTTTGCCTCATATATATTGTCTGTATTTGTACTGTACTGGTTTCCCTGGCAAGTTATAATTCGGCCCGGTACATAAAATGAACTGGGATGTATCGTGCTCTTACCAAAGAGCTATTTAAAGGAACACAAATCCTTAATTTACTCACATTTGTTTTAAAATAAAAAAGTAGCTACGAGGGCTCAAAGTTTTACCAATAATATCGCATAAATTTGACCATCTCTCTCGGTCTAGTTCGCAGTGCTTTGTTTGATGTTATGGCTTAATCAGGATAAGGAAATGTTTACTTAAGATAAAAAATAGTTTTCTATCAGGATGTATGTGTGTTCAGTGTGCACATTACCCGCCTTGAGGAGAAAAATCTTCTGAAATTTATGTCTTTTTTATTGAAAGATAAACTAGTGTGCCCGCAGGTGGTTTATTTATAAATTGAATTGGAAAATATAAAAATGCAAAATTTATTCTGAATATAGTTAATATAATTTATTCTACTGCATACAATATACAGGATTCTTTGGGGGAAAGGAAGGATTTTGTTAAATATCCATATTAGTAAGATTTCAAAATATTGAAAATAAGACTTGACACATCTTTTGCAATCTATCAATGTTATGATTCACTTAAAAAAGATTTTTTATTTTTACGAGTTTTTTAATTAATTTTGATCATGTATCATTAAGGGTTTTCATTGTGAAGGTTGACTACTAGTTGATTAAAAAATATAGAATTTGTATTTTCAGGAAAAAAAAAAAAAAGTTTTTAGGATAAAGAAATTCATTTGTAATTGTAAATAACATTTAAGTACTGAGGTTGTAGTATTATTGAGAATTTTTTTAGGATTCATTTGATACCCTATCAGACGTTTTATTGTGCATATATTTGTCCAGCAAAAGCGCAAATGACATCTTTAAAATCCTAATAAATTGTCGATTTTTGAGGGATGATTTTGAGAATCTCTCTTATATAATTTATACAATGACGACCACGAAAAATGTTAACAAATTTTCCATTGGCTTATTTGTTTTTTAGGGACCAGTTTTGGAAAAAAAATTAACTCTTATCATCGAAGATAAGTAATCTTATTCAGTTATTGGTTTCTGTAATGTCTCAATGTTCCAAACCATTTTCTGTAGATTTCATGGAATTTGAAAAAAAGACGACATTGCCAGTCACTCTCTTTAACTCTGTGAGTTGGTTTGAATTTACTCTGGTTTGGTTTAAGAGTGTTGTGAGTTTGGTTAAGTTTACTCTGGTTTGGTTTAAGAGTGTTGTGAGTTTGGTTAAACTTACTCTGGTTTGGTTTAATAGTGTTGTGAGTTTGGTTAAGTTTACTCTGGTTTGGTTTAAGAGTGTTGTGAGTTTGGTTGAGTTTACTCTGGTTTGGTTTAATAGTGTTGTGAGTTTGGTTAAGTTTACTCTGGTTTGGTTTAAGAGTGGTGTGAGTTTGGTTAAGTTTACTCTGGTTTGGTTTAATAGTGTTGTGAGTTTGGTTAAGTTTACTCTGGTTTGGTTTACGAGTGTTGTGAGTTTGGTTAAGTTTACTCTGGTTTGGTTAAAGAGTGTTGTAAGTTTGGTTAAGTTTACTCTGGTTTGGTTTACGAGTGTTGTGAGTTTGGTTGAGTTTACTCTGGTTTGGTTTACGAGTGTTGTGAGTTCGGTTAAGTTTACTCTGGTTTGGATTAATAGTGTTGTGAGTTTGGTCTGTGTTTTTGCTAATGTGTTCCAAGGCTAGGAATTTAATTAACATGAATACTTTCGATGAAAACAGAATTACAGGAATCACAGGAATTTTGGGAATTACTTTTGTATATTGCACATTGTACTGTACTGTATTGTACACCATTTTGTAATGTTTTTTTAAATATTTTTAATATTTTTATCCTTTTTTTGTCAAATTCTTTTATACTTTCATCAGCAATAATTTCAGAACTAAATTATAAATGCTCTTAATAATGTAAATTTTAAAAAAATAATTTACTTTTTATCAAAAATATGTACTTTTAAAGAGTTTGTTCTTTCCGTGGTAATTAATCTCATTTTGTTTTTATAGGTTTAACATTTTTAACCCGTCCCCCGCCCTTAAAAAACTAATTTTCTTCAAAATGAACAAATTTTTTTTTTAAATAAGAGAAATAGAATAATTCAAATAAATGATAAGACTTGATAGCTGCAGTCTAATTTTTCATTTTCATTCATCTTCGACATTTATTTACCCTGTCCAAATGGGGGAGGGGGAACACATTTTCCAATATCTTTTTAAGTCTTCAAAAACCTTGACTCAATCATCTTAGTCAGCATTTAGTATGTAAATTAAAAAAATATAAAATATTTACCTTGCTTGAAGTTTATTGCCAATCAAATTTGAGACAAGGCTCAAACTTAATCATGGTTGGTTCAGCTTTAAATTGTATTCAGTGTTACGAGATATGAGTAGGGGCTCAAATAGAACCGGTTTGGGGCGGTTCTGCGACGCAGGTTAAATTCTTTAAATTCGGCCTCAGTATAAAATAAAACCCTTTCGGTAAAAGGAGTGCTCAATAAATCACAATGACGGGCAGCCGTAGTACATTTGAATTTCCTAGCCGGGTTAACTCATTAGCCGGTGCAACAAGATTGACGCGGTCAGACATTAGGTTGAATTTACTTTTACTAAAGGGTCAAAGGTGCTTGCAAAAGATATTTTTTAGAGATTGGCTTTAAATAGACTAAGCTCAACAATATTTGTATCAAATTATCTTTTCAGAAACATTTCATTTTCTTGAACAGTCCCTTTACTACGAAATATTCAAGTATTCCTGTATAAATATTGTTGACTAATCTGTTGTGAAGCTTTGTTCTATGTAAGATTATTTTATATGAAAGTTAGTCGAGCATTATCATACAAATTATTTTCTTAGTTCAGCTTAAAAATATTTATATGCACACCAACAACATACAAATATAGAAACACCCAAACAAATGTAAGCTTAGACATAAACAAACTTTGTCGTGGGCATCAAAACAGGACAAAGGAATTGAGCCTTTGCCGCTAACTCTGACTTTCTAATATAATCCCTATATTAACTATAAATTTGTTAGATCAAAACGCCTAAGTTTAAAATATCAAAGGTTTAGAACCTAAGATTGCAAAGATATAAAGATTCAAAAATTTGAATTTGTGACAAAACTCAACTTTTTTCATATTTTTTCATAAACATAGAAGCACAAGATCCCCTAGTTAGTTTAAAACATAGAAGCACAAGATCCCCTAGTTAGTTTAAAAAAGAAAACCTCTAAACACTTAATGTGACAATGCACTCCTTTGCCCGGAAAGGTTTGTATGAAAAATAAACAGGAATTTAAAATGTGTATTTACTTTTCAAACTGATCATCATACGCTTCAGTTTTTTTAACATTTCTAATTTTGGAGTAAAACACGAAAGAAATAGAATAAGATTTGTATCAGTCAAAATATTGTTTCGGTTTTGGTGTTAAAAGTAACGAAATTGAGACATCCATGTATTTTCTTTCAATTGATAAAGAAAGTTTATGAAAAAATCGATTGGGAGAAAACTTTTTAAAAATTTTTTAAAATCTTTTTTTTAGCTTTTTTAAAACATTTTTTTACTTTTATTTTTTAAAGATAATTAAGTATTAATTAGAAAGTGTACTTAGATCAAAAGAAATAAAGATTTACTGCTTTTGAAAACATAATCTAATAACCAAAGAGAATAGAATATATATTAGAGTGGAATTTAGACAATCCCTCGGTATGAACTTTGTCAGTCCCTTTCAGCCTGAAAGGGAGTTCAAAGTGTACAATTCATGTAAATGTTCACAAATTATATGCAGTATTTTTGGTTTTCTTTTAGTATTAATTTTAGATTTTCTATCGAATAATGTTCCAGGGCATAAAAGGTTATATAGCGCAAATATATGAAGTAAACATGTAGTATGGAAACAGTACAAAACAATGACCGTTTTACACTTTTTTTTAGTAAATTTCCCTCTAATATATATTCTATTCTCTTTGATGATAACTCAAAATTACAAGAGATGAAAGGTTTTTATTGGGTAAAAATCTTGTTACATTCACTTACCTCCAAGTATGAATATTATCCCAGATATGAAGGTAAATACTTTTTTCTTTCTGTCAAATTTTAAATTCATTATCAATTTTGCCCAAATATTAATTATTTTTAAATTCATTATCAATTTTGCCCAAATTTTGATTATTTTTAAAATGGAAGCAAACTGTTTGTACTCTACTGTTTTTTTTTTTGATAAGAATTATATTTTTCCTGATGAAAAGTCCTGCAAAACAGAAATATTCTGCCACCAGTAACATTATACAGGATACAAGGATATATCCACTACTGTTCAACATAGCATCTAAAGTACAATAAATTTATAAAGTATGTACAATATTTGATACATAATAACATCTAAAATACAATAAATTTATAAAGTATGTACAATATTTGATACATAACAGCATCTTTAATACAATATGTATATGCTTATGGCATTACATATTGCATAATGGCATCTAAAATACCAAATATATATATGTAAATGTACAAGACATAATACTGCATTGAATAGCATCTAAAATACAATGACTTTATATGTATTATGTACAATACATAATTTATAATAGAATCTTAAATATAATTGATATATTTATGTAACAATACATAGTTTATGTATTATTTGTGGTATTTTCATCAAATAAAAATTTAATTCGGTGTGATTAATACGGGTTTGCCATATACAATATAACAGTAAATAAATATAATGTTTTTAAAAGTTGATAGTATCTTATAGTTTTACTTTTAATTTGCAGCTTCCTTTTGTGTGTTGATATATAGACGGAATACTATACAGAAAGAGTGTAGGAATGTTGCATTTATAAATACAGTTTTTAAATCAAAGCATTAAATTTAAAATGTACAAAACATGCAAGATAGTTTAGTTCTAAACATTACTTTATAAGTTAATATATTTCTAGAACATTCTTTGGAAATTAATCAAACTCTGAGAAATGTAAAGAAAATTCTTTTACAAATTTGCTCACCGTCAATTCAAAGTTTAAATTAGTTCCTTGTGCTTGTTCATTTCTTATTCACTTTTGTTACAATTGTAATAGTTTAAATTCATTTCTACTCGGCTCATTGAACCAGCTGCATTGTGTTAAATTAGGATTTCTTTGCATAATTAAACTTTTCTTCAAGAATAATATGTGTCAACTATTGGATCGTCTTCTTTACTACGCGGCAGATGCACGACATTTTACTTACGTGGAATGGCATTGGTTGAATCTGCATCATCAGCTCTATATTCTTCAACGGGAAAATAGTTTATTGAACCACAGCTGTAATTAGATCCGCTTACTAAAAAAGAATAAAATGTATCATAAAATGCATCACATTCTTGTTGATATCATGATATCCATGTATCATGAACTTTTCCAGAATAAATAGAATTTGCAGCTATCAATCATGACTCTAAACTTCTTAACAGTTGCAACCAAGTTTCCACGTTGCTACAAATGTTAAAAATAAAAAATATAGATAAAATTTAAGTGGAACAATTATGAATTTGAAACCTGCGCCTGGTAAATATGTTATTTTTGTTACGCAAACTGCAGTTTAATTTAACAGAGTAGCTTAACTTAAAAGTGTGTTTTTATCAGGAGAGTTCATCGGTATTTTTAACGTGAGAGACCATAGCTAGAAAAGCAATTGTATTGGTATAGTTTAACGTTATAATGCAGTTTTACCAGTGAAGTTTAACAGGAATACGAATTTTTAACAGTGTACTTAAACGTGAAAGAGAAGTTTTTACAGTGAAGTTGAACGAGTAAGAGCAATTTTACAGTGAAGTTGAACGGGAAAGAGCAATTTATACAGTGTAGTTTAAAGTGTAAGAGCAGAATTACAGTGTAGTTTAACAGTGTAGTTTAACGTGAAAGGAAAGTTTTTACAGTAAAGTTGACAGTATGAGAGCAATTTTGCAGTGAAGTTTATACAGTGTAGTTTAAAGTGTGAGAGCAGATTTACAGTGTAGTTTAAAGTGTAAGAGCAGATTTACAGTATAGTTTAAAGTGTAAGAGCAGATTTACAGTGTAGTTTAAAGTGTAAGAGCAGATTTACAGTGTAGTTTAAAGTGTAAGAGCAGATTTACAGTGTAGTTTAAAGTGTAAGAGCAGATTTACAGTCTACGTTTTGGATGATAGAGAAACTAATTTCTTTGCAAACAGTTTTAAGTTTTAAACAATGACACACTTTAATGCAGTTGAAGAGTTAGAAGAAAATATTGCATTTGTTTCCGATCACACCAATAACAACATGTTTCAAAATGTTGCTTAAAGGGACTGCAGACGTAGTTTCAAGAGAACTCTATTTTGAGAGTGCCAAGTTCGATTGACAACAGTTCCTATTTCTTATCAAGAATGAATAAGGAATTAATCTCTTTTCTTTAATAGTTAATCATTTTAAAACTATTTTTAATGTTTAAATAAATAATAATAATAATTGTAGGACTTGCGAATTTCTGTGTTTTAGAAACAATTCGGAGGAAATTCTTGAAATTGAACACTTTTGATTACAGGTCAATTGAATTTAATTTGGAAGACAGTCCCTTTAATTTTCTTATTAAAAGCTACATTACTATATGTGTCATGTTGGTAAACTTTGCAAAAAATGTGAATTTGAATTTGAAAATCTAACATTTTAATAACAAAAGTTTTACAATGTGAGAATTTACATGACATGACGTTTAAATGAAAACACCTTATTAAATAAGGAAAGTTTTTTCATGATAATTCAAATGTCATGACGTTTAATTGAAAACACCTTAACAATAGTTCTACTCTTATAATGCGTGAATGTTCACAAATATCATCTAGACAACTTTAAAATTTATCTAGCAATTTTTAAACTCCTTGACTTAAAAACCACTCTTGTATGCCGAGTCCATTAGTGTCTGATCCAATCGGGGTACAGTCATGTGTTTGGTGTCTATTCTGAACCAATAGAAATAGTACTGTGGTAACAACTATCTTTCTATCTATTGCATTATCCAATTAGAGATATGAATCCTTAAATCGGTACTAACAGTAAATGAAAATATTTACTTCTACTGAAACTATGGTGAAACGTAGGGACGGCTCGGGCTTCATGGGTCACCAGGATAACCCTACTCATTGCATTGTAATACTGCAACGCCTTGTTTCTAGCTTAAATTTATTTTTTTGCGTGAGATCGTGTACATCTCGTGTACATTGCGTATACATTGCATGAGATCGTGTACATCTCGTGTACAATGCGTGTACATTGCGTGAGATCGTGTACATCTCGTTTACATTGCATGTTCATTGTGTGCGATCATGTACATCTCGTGTACAATGCATGTACATTGCGTGAGATCGTGTACATCTTGTTTACATTGCATGTTTATTGTGTGCGATCATGTACATCTTGTGTACATTGCGTGTACATTGCGTGAGATCGTGTACATCTCAGTTTGCAGTGCATTATAGTTTTAGGGATGTAGAATTGAGTGTAGAAGTAGCAAAGGCCTCATATTTCTAAACATTCATGTTTTTATTATTTTAATCAGGTTGCCCCACAATAATCCTTCAATCAAACCTATTACATAAATTAACTTTCATTTTAAATATCCAAAATGTTGGCTCTTGGAGACTGCAAGCGTAATTTCAATTGACCCTCTTTGCAAAGATGACAATTCCCTATTCACAACGGTACCCATAAAAGCTTTGTCTGATCAAATATGAATTAGATTTTATTTATTAATTAGAAAAACTAATTGTTAATTGCTATTTCTCTACAATTATTATGTGAATTATCAAAATTATCAAAATTCAATGCTTTAAACCTCCTCGGATACTAAACGAACACAGAGGCATCTATTCTTGTTTACAAATTCCGCCCAGAGAGAACTAGTTTCAATATGTACGCAGAGTATACACAACTGCAATTAACTTTCCTTGCATTGCATTCTTGGTTGTATCTCGATTATGACATATTTTCGAATTTAAAGGATTGTATCTGGATTGATGCAGACTTAAAGTACTAATGGAGTAAGGTATTTGTTACATGCAGTTACTTCAAAATGATGAATTAGGATGCCCAAGTAAAAAGTTGAGAAACCAAAAATAAAAAGATTTAAAAATTCTTTTTTATTATTTTCTCAAGAATGAATATGACAATTTTGTTGTACTGTCTCTGTAACTGTATAAACATGTAACGAACTGCCTACTGTATATATTATCATAAATGAATGGTTTAATAAGGAAAGATTTATGTATTTATATACAACTGTTATGACGAAGTAATCTATCTCTCAGGACATAATGAAAAAGCAAGAACATTATACTAGGATACATTTCATGCATTCTTAATGGGTCTTGGATAATGAAATTCGAAAAAAAAGAAAATTTAAATTTTTCCGTCTCTTCTAGACACACTTTTAGCCCCCTACCCCCAAAAAAAGATAAAGTGCAGATACAAATGAAATATCACTGTACATTTTACATATATATTTAAAAAAAATGTTTTCTATGGATTTGTAAATATTTGAAACGAAAAATTTTCATAGACAAATTGAAAAAATAAACATCTTTTACCCCCCCCCCCCCCCCCAGAAAAAGTCCAATGAAAAGGAGATATTTATTTTCTGTGACTCCCAGAGAGGGAATAATAATATTACTAAATTAAAACAGATAACATGCAAAGCGATCAATAGGTTTCAAAGGTTCGTTTACAGTTCCTTTAAAGAAAATCAATTCCTAACTTAAAGTTTATCCAAGGAATATTTTCTCTGTAGAATTTTTTAATAGAGGTTTAAGTGTAGTTTTATGGATAAATATTTACTATCTGNGACTACAGTGCTTCTCTTTAAATATGAAATTACTAGAAATGTGAATAGTTTCGACTACAGTGCGTCCTTTAAATATGAAATTACTAGAAATGTGAATAGTTTCGACTACAGTGCGTCCTTTAAATATGAAAATACTAGAAATGTGAATATTTTCGACTACAGTGCGTCCCTTAAAACTTGACAAAGTTGGCAATGAATATTACTTTTAAAAACAGATAAAATTTCATATTATTGAATGAAACTTAAAAAGTCATATTTTATAATAGATAGAAAGAAGGCAGCCCAACTAGTGTGAAAATGAAACCTTCTTTTTTCAAAAATTTATGAAACTTGGACATTTTCCTCTATTTTTTACAATGCATAAATCCGCATGTTACTTAACAGAGAAACCACAATTAAACATAATCGTTGTTGGTTAAAAAAAACTAGGATATCTCATCTGTCATCAAAAAAAGGTTTACAGCTGTACGTTTGTAAGTCTAGGCATCCCACTTTATAAATGGAGGGTTACTTATTGGAAACTATGTCGACATTCACTTAAATTTTTTTTAGAAATAAAACCTAAAAAAATATTCTTTTCTTTTTTATTCGACTCAAGATTATTTCTTTCTAGAAATATGTTGATTAGCATAACATTTTTATTTCTGGGTTCAGGTCCACTCAATTTCTGTTTGTAGTGTTTTAGAAAATATTATAAATTCTGGTAGGAAAGGTTTAAAGCTCTGTATTGCCAAATCTAGAACATTTGAAGCAAACTTGAAAATCTAGTTTAAAGTATAATATCACAAGACTTTATCCAGATATATAAAGTTTTAAATTTGAGAGTGCTTTCTCCCTACTTTGTTAAGATGAAGGAATGTTTGTATAAAGGTAACGGTTTAAACGGTATAAACAACGACCTTCCAATAATGTAAAAAAGTATATGGAAAAAACACATATTAAATATCAAGGTTTTTAAAATTACATAATTAGATTGAAACTGTAAAACCCTAAAATGGACAATCAAACAGTGAGCCAAGAAGTTATGGCTGAACTCGTTCTTGATTTTTATTAAACAGTTGGTTCCATCGTTTGTTCTTTATTCGATCTTTTCCAAATCAATCCATTTCAGGCAATTTTGATCCTTTTCATTTTGATTAAAATTGTTGTTCCGTTTGTCAACGATTTTGTTGCTAACTCATGGCTACTTATCATGTATTTATGATGATAAAGAAATTAATCTTAAAATGTTTATTGTTAAAGGTGAGTGTAGGGTAGTAAAAGGGTGTGTACGTACTTGTTTTTGGTTGTTAACATTTGTTTTGAAAATGTTTTCAAGGCCCGTTCGTTCCACGTTTGTTAAGTTTAGTCGGTTGTAACGACGTGGTCGTCAATGGAAAATCCCGTGTGTTTTCATCAGCGACCGTTTCCTCCAAGGATGTAAGGCAAGGAAAGTCATTTCAGAAGTGTACACATCTTTAGTACGGCAGTGAACTGTCTCTGGGCGCTAATGTAAACACAAGACGGATGTCGAAGCCTGACATGGGATCCATCATTCACATAAAAAATCAATGCAATATTCTGATCATAGGAAATTATTATGTGAATTATCAAAATTATCAAAATTTAATGCTTTTAACCTCCTCGGATACTAAACGAACACTGATGCATCTATTATTGTTTACAAATTCCGCCCAGAGAGAACTGGTTTCAATATGTACACAGAGTATACACAACCGCAATTGCCTTTCCTTGCCTTACATTCTTGGTTTCCTCTGACTGTGTCCAGTTCGGTCCGCGTTTGTTAATTTTTGGTTGGTTCTAACCGCGCTCGTAAACTTTTTGAACGATGCGGTCGATAACGGGATAATCCAGTTTGTTTTCACATCCCATATAGTTTCCTTCTGTGACCAGCCCTAACACGATAGGAGTTTCCTTTCCCATCTTTACTCTTCCCACTCTAGGAGTTTTTATCTTTCTTAGTTTCATGTTTAGTCTCAGGAGGGTTTATAATAACATTCAAAGAAGATTCAGCTCCCCCAGGTCTAATAATAATTAGCTGAGTTATCCTTCTCTAAAGTTTACACCAAATTGGAGACCGAGGATCCAAGAGCGTGATACAGTGAGACCCATAAAACTATGGAATTGTCAGACGACTGTTCGCTTAAGTTATGATTATAAGTTGTCCAAAGAACATGAAGCACAGCAATTGTGCAGTGTACACAGACCCAGGACCGAATTTAATGAATTTGAACTTCTTACCGCGGGTTCAAATTTGAATCACCGATTCAAATATTTCCTTAATCTTAAACTTTAAAACAGTGGTTCAAATTTGAACCGGCAGTAGATAGTTCAGCGAAGTCGCTCAAATTCATTATTTTGTTTCAATTATTATTTTATTATACAGTAAAAACTATTTGTTTTAAAACAGCACAAACTATATCTACATAAGATCGATTGATGATACATAATATTGCATGATGTTAAACCAGAGCTGGAATCTTTTACATATTTACGCAATATGAGTTTAGCTCATTCTTCAATATGGAAAGTTAACTGATCTGTCATTGGTAAAATCCCAAGCTATATAGAGGAGTCGAGTTTAAAGCATTTAATACATTCAAAAGTTTCCAGCTCAGACTACTTTGGGTCCAATTAAAAAGCTTAAGGAAATAATATTAGGTGCAGGTCTTCATTTTTAAAGTGGCATATCAGATTCACGTTACCTTTGTCTGGTCGTGGATCAATGAGTTTCCTGATATTGCTTGCTGCATTTTTTTATTGTTTTATAGATTGTGGTTTCTCAAAAAAAAAATAATTTAAGGATTTATGCTGCCGAAGAGTTAGAAGGAAATTATTAGAATTTCTTACTTTTTAAAATAGAAAAACTCCCTCTCAGAAAAATGTGTATACTGTACTATCGTTAATCGGACATGCTATCGGTAGTTTTGTGTATGGGGGGAGGGGTATGAGTTGTAGCTAGGGGGCAAGGAGATGCATGGATGAATAAATGTGAGAATTAATATTAATCTTGAATGTTGATTTTGTCCGGCATTCAGACATTAAGTGTTTTCTTCCAGGTATAGACAAAACAGTTCAAGTTATAGCATTCATAATCCGGGAACACAGGGATTCAGAGAACACTTGGACACTAATAACCAAACATATATTAGCTTTATCGCCGAAATCTATCAAGATTTTTCCAAATACTCCCTTCAAACTGAAGCTAGAAACAAACGTACATTGTGAATGTCCATGGCTTCAAAAAAGTAATGCAATTGGTGAGGTAGAACCCTTGGACTAAATTTAATAAATAGCTAACAGTAGTTGAACTACGTAGACTAAACTCAAGAGAAGTGGCTCAACTTTGTTTACGTAGTTTAGTTACTACTTGCTATTCTACAATTTGGTTTATAATTTGGAAATCAGACGAATACTTAACAAATTGAAATAAACAAATGGGTTTATTAAATTGACTTATGTATGTATATATGAACAATGCTTGTAGAACAATTAGATCCAATAATTGTTTAGAAATATTTTTCTTACGCCGAAATTAGAAATTAATATCTTTACAGTCTTCCTAATAAACTTTTGAATAGCATTGTTAATTTAAACTCAATTGTTCTCATTAAATTCAAATCAAATATAATGTTAGCTAAGACCCTTTCGTATATAAATTTAATATGTAGAGAAAAATAAAATTTCTTGAAAGGAATTGTTAACAGATTTAGAATTTCACAGAACGCCCTAATATTTGGAGGGTAACAACTAGGCCTAATATTGGGAAGGTAACAACTAGGCCTAATATTGGGAGGGTAACAACTAATTCTAATATTGGGAGGGTAACAACTAGGCCTAATATTGGGAGGGTAACAACTAGGCCTAATATTGGGAGGGTAACAACTAGGCCTAATATTACATCTGAAAGATGTTACTTAAGCCCATTGAGGGCCTGAGTGATGGCAGGTGGTGAATAGTTTTGAATGTCTTCTTCTATTATACTATATTAAATATTAAAGACTTTTTGCAGTTTATTTAGTTAAAAAAAATCTTTTATTCAAATATATTTTACTTTGCAATCAATTTTTCTATAAAATGACTTCCCAAATTTAATGTTATATTTTTTTTCTTTCTGTTTGGTATCAAAGAATTTCGCAAATTATGGAAGAAGACATTTAAAACTATTTACCAACTGTCATGTTTCGTGGGACACCCTGTATTTCCCATAGTCCTTTCCTGATATTTAGGATTGTATTTTGAAAATAAATTTAAAAAATAGGAACTATAATTTTCCTCCATACAAAAGTAATATTGTACTCAAGAGAAAACCAGGCCAATATTCATAAAAAACAGGAATTTCAAAAATTGCTTACATGGCTGCAATATGTAGTGCTTGGATTAACATCTAGTACAAGAAGAAGGCCTACCGCTGGGAAACTTTAAAATTTTTTGCTGCATACATACAGTTTATATATAGTGCTTGCTAAGTTCCACGGTGCGGCGTTGCCCAGGCTATTCATAGTTAATACCGCCGTTTACCCGCGCTTGGTTTTAAATAATTGCCCAGAGTTGCCCGTGAAATTTTTTAAAATTCGATTTTTTTAGTCTATCTATGTCAACCCTGGGGTACCCATGGGTTTCCCTCAAAAAATGTCAGCCAATTTGGTTCAGCCGTTTGGCCAGCTAAACCAATTTTCATAAGCTTAGGTTTATTAGTTTTTGAGAAAATGAATTATATATGGGGATAAGTCAGAAAAAATAATGATAGCATAAATATGAGTGTAGAGCATATATCATATAGATAGCGGCATAATACTGATCGCTTAATATCGATATTCACCGTGGGCATTTTTAATTTGAGGATCTATGAAAATTATACCCATGATTGAATCTCCCTTCAGACTTCAACCCCCGACAGGGTACAATTACCATGGGGAGATATCAAATAAAAACTAAATCAATCTAAAGATTAACAATTGATCTCTATATCCACAATAAAATAGTTTCCAGATCAGATGAACCATCCCTTATCATGTAGTTCATGTGGTACACCTGGCAATTGTAGATAAATAACCAAGCGTAAAAATTGCTTTTGTATTGTAGAACTAATACCGCATTTGACACATCATAAGATTTCATTTCTACTCACATTTGGTTTGGCATAGTGTCCACATGCCGCTGATTGTTTTCTTGGAGAGATATTCTGGAGAGGAGTTTTTTCCAAACATAACAGTTCTATTCTGGTTCTTGAATCTTTCCTCAGTGTACAACCTTAATAAAATAGTTTTATTCTGGTTCTTAAATCTTTCCTCAGTGTACAACCTTAATAAAATAGTTCTATTCTGGTTCTTGAATCTTTCCTCAGTGTACAACCTTCATAAAATAGTTCTATTCTGGTTCTTAAATATTTCCTCAGTGTACTACCTTAATAAAATAGTTCTATTCTGGTTCTTGAATCTTTCCTCAGTGTACAACCTTAATAAAATAGTTCTATTCTGGTTCTTGAATCTTTCCTCAGTGTACAACCTTAATAAAATAGTTTTATTCTGGTTCTTGAATCTTTCCTCAGTGTACTACCTTAATAAAATAGTTCTATTCTGGTTCTTAAATCTTTCCTTAGTGTACAACCTTAATAAAATAGTTCTATTCTTGTTCTTAAATATTTCCTCAGTGTACAACCTTAATAGAATAGTTCTATTCTGGTTCTTGAATCTTTCATCAGTGTACAACCTTAATAAAATAGTTCTATTCTGGTTCCTGAATCTTTCCTCAGTGTACAACCTTAATAAAATAGTTCTGTTCTGGTTCTTGAATCTTTCATCAGTGTACAACCTTAATAAAATAGTTCTATTCTGGTTCCTGAATCTTTCCTCAGTGTACAACCTTAATAAAATAGTTCTGTTCTGGTTCTTGAATCTTTCCTCAGCGTACAACTTTAATAAAATAGTTTTATTCTGGTTCTTAAATCTTTCCTCAGTGTACAACCTTAATAAAATAGTTCTATTCTGGTTTTTGAATCTTTCCTCAGTGTACAACCTTAATAAAAAAGTTCTATTCTGGTTCTTAAATCTTTTCTCAGTGTACAACCTTAATAAAAAAAGTTCTACTCAGGTTCTTGAATCTTTCCTCAGTGTTACAACCTTGATAAAATAGTTTTATTCTGGTTCTTGAATCTTTCCTCAGTGTACAACCTTAATAAAATAGTTCTATTATGGTTCTTGAATCTTTCCTTAGTGTACAACCTTAATAAAATAGTTCTATTCTGGTTCTTGAATCTTTCCTCAGTTTACAACCTTAATAAAATAGTTCTATTCTGGTTCTTTAATCTTTCCTCAGTGTACAACCTTAATGAAAAAAGTTCTACTCAGGTTCTTTAATCTTTCCTCAGTGTACAACCTTGATAAAATATTTCTATTCTCGTTTTGAATCTTTCCTCAGTGTACAACCTTGATATAAAAGTTTTAATATTGTTTATGAATCTTTCCTCAGTGTACAACCTTAGTACAATAGTTTTAATATTGTTAATGAATCTTTCCTTGAAACAATAGTTCTATTCTGGTTTTTGATCTTTCCTCAGTTTTCTTTTTATACATACTTTTTTCTATGCCACTTTTTAAAATGGAATACGCATTTGAACCCTTTTGGAACAAAGATTGAATTGCCAGAATTTTCAAAATTACCTCTAACATTTTTACTTTTGTGTTTAAAGCTTTCATTTGATAGTAGGACTTTTGCATTTTCCGAATGTGAATAATTTTGTGGAAAAGTGCAGCAATAGCATCAATTTTACATGCTTGCATTTGAACTTCTAATACAGGCAATTTAAATTTTGTTTAAAATAGTGAATTTAAATTACAGGAAATATCTAATGGGCAGTCATTTTTTTTGCTACATTCTCTGCATGCTTGTAACTTTAGACCTTTCATCATATTTACAGGGTTTTCCACTAAATGGGATTTTCCCATCCGGGCTTTTACAAACATAGGACGTCTCCGACTGTGCCCGTCCTTTAATGTACGCGGTGAAACACGACCCCTGTTAGGCGAAAACTAAATTTAGATAATATGCTGACACATTACTTTTTCTTGCGGTCAAACACTATAAAACATTTTATACAGACCTTTTTAATAGAAACCAGAGTTGAAAATATCAATTTCCAGAGAGAAAACGATAAATTATTACCTTATTGGCTTGAACGAAGGTTCAAGGGGTACTTTCTAACTTTAACATGGATAGTCACTTGAAATATAAAGAGTAGGCATTAGGATTAATACGAAAAACCAGACGCCTCAATTGGGTTCAATAAGAAGCCATAGAATGTCGTCTTTTCTATAATTTAAAAACATTTTAGGACTTTTAAGCATTTCCATCACCAAAAACTTGCGTTTTTTACATAATTTGCCTTTAGAAATGCATAACTTTATTATCTTTCTAGATAAACTTTATCTTAACACAGATTTCAATGTAATTGGTTAAAAAAATTTGGCTACTTAAAACCAAGGTTTTTTTGGGCCTTGCTCACGTTACTGGCCTAAAATTCTGTTTTAGACTATTATAAAACTATACTTAATGACATCTAACAAATTTTGCTTTAATATATGTGGTATTTTTCATCCTAATGAGATGCGTAACAAAATCACAATTTAGCTTTATTTTAGCAGTAGAGCATCTTATCCTATTTTCCCACCATTTTTAGCACGTACAATGATTAATATATTTGATAACTAGAGTTTTAATGTTGATTGTTTGAATTTAAAACCAATACTGCAGCCAATGACGTCATATAAAAGGTTACAGAGCGTACACACTATTCGGATAAATTCCTAATGCCCTATCTTCTACTATTCTACCGTTTTTGCTTGAAATCACTTTTTAAGAAACTCTTGTTGTTGTAAGAGTTAGTTTTCCTAAATGTCCAATTTGTTTCAAGCTTAGTGGGACAGAAAGCTCAAACAAAAATAATGTTTGAAGTTTAGAATTATAATTAAATTCCAAAATAGAAATGAATGAAAATTATGCAGGAGGACAAATGTTTGCAGTTTGTTATTTTTGCAAATAAAAAATGGAACAAGGTATTTTTCAAATATTTGCTTAATTTGTTGGTAAAAAAAGATAATAAAGTAAAATGCGTTTGGTTCATTTAGAAATTAAATTTTAGTCAATCATTTTTACAATTTTTAAACATACAGAATTTTCTTTTTAGAAGTTTTTTTTTATAAAAAAACGCATACACCGACACAATTTATGTTTGATAGGTCAAATGTCAGGGACAAGGGCAGAACTTTTAAATCAGCATAAAGGGACCGTTCACTCATTTGGGTAATTTTATGGTAAACTAATTACTTTTCAAAGATATCTATGACCAGAGAAAAAGCAGATTTATCGTTTAGAATTCCAGCGGAAAGGCATGATACCTTTGCATAGACACTATATAAACGTTTTTTTCAGTAACAGCAGCCCAATAAAATCTAAAATCATATTTCAATGACATCATGTGTCAGCCATTATATAATAAAATATAAAAACATATGATTTTAGAAGTAGCAAAAAATTATAAACTTTTTTCGTGTTCAAACATGATTTAACAAATTAACACGTTTTTACAAAGACGACTTTCTTTCTCAGACAAACAGATTCCAAGATTCCAACTCTGAAATAAATCACGAGTATTCCTGGGGAAGTAGGGAAAACGTATAAAACCATCAAATGTTTATAATAAGTTATATTTTGAAAATAGACAATTTAAAAACAATTTTGAAAAAATTAACCGTATTCCTGCTGGGGGGGGGGGGTCAATTTGACCCCCCCCCTGTAGTTTTTTTTACATAACTCAAAAAGTATTGGTCTGAGGCTGTTGAAATTTTCTGACTTTTCCTACATACCCAAAGCCCTCCCTTTAGGCCTAAAACCGGGCTTTAATTCTAACTGCCTGAGTCCTCAGGCACACTGCCTGAATGACTGCTTTTGCCTGTAGCAAACTAAATCTTTGTTTTGACCCACTTTCACTTGTCAGATTTTGATAAAATTTAGCTTTTTGGAAAGCCTATGACATAAGGAAACGGATTGCACAAGTTTTGCGAAAAAAATAGCAAATTTTTTGCAAACAACCTGTCAAAGGAAATTTGCACATTTTTAGTTTTTCTTGATTAAAAATCAGGTTATTTAAAATTTTGCAAAAATTTTTGCATATTTGAAATGGCATGGTCAAGGGCTTTTCAAAAATGTATAATTTGTCATTTTTTGGACAAATTTTTTTTGCAAACATTTTACTATAAAACTGGATTTTGCGATAAAAAATTCAATTTTCGCAAATTTGCAAATTTTTTTGCAGATTCTAAAAGTAGAGCACAAGAGCTTTCTAATGATGTATCATTTGTCATATTTGGACATAAAACATGGGATTTAGAGGGGGGGGGTCAAATTGACCCCCCCCCCCAGCGTATCCTGGTTTTTAAGTACCCCAGCAGGGATAGGGTTAAAGATGTCTACAATTAACTATTGAAGATACTACAATTTAATTTAATATGTAAAAAATTTTAAAAGTCAATGACTATGACAAAAAGCAGCAAATAGTGTCTATGCAAAGGTATCATACCTTTGCGCTGGAATTCTGAATGATAAAACGGCTTTTTCTCAGGCCACTGCAGTTGTCTTTGAAAATTAGGACTAATACCAATAAAAGGCTATAGGCTATTTAGTTTACCCTCAAATTACCGAAATAAGTGAACGGTTTTTCAAGGAAGGGAAATATAAACGCTTCCGTTAGAGCAATAACAGACAAAGACAATGTGTCTTTGCCCCAAACTCTAATTTTCTCATCCATAAAACTTTGCAACTTGATTGTGTAAACCTTTGCAATTTCAAACTTATATTATTTGATCTAACAAAATTCTAAAGTTTGAAATATCTTAATGGTCTATCACATTGCGTTGTAAAGATAGAGGGATTAGGAATCAGAGTTTGTGGCAAAAACTCAATTCCTTAGACTGTGCTATGGATTCTCTGGTAGTTTTTCTTTAAATTTATTATTCTTTCTTCTCATCTATTTTTCATCTTTTACTAAACAATGTTTATTATCCTGGCTTCCTAGTATACAGAGATAAAGACATCTATGTGAAGGTAATGTCGACTGGGTCGACTTTGAAGTGTCAAAACACCATGTCCTTTGAGTTAACCTCACGAATTTAACAAGACACATTTGTAGCCCTGGACATTTACATTTTTAAATGATATAGCACTTGTTTCTGGTATTAGCGTTAATGAAGTAATTGGCAAAATTTTCATCGCTTTTTGCAAGTGAGCTTGTAACCTTTTTGGACTCCTGTGTTTAGTATTGCTGGAAACATTTACACTAATCAGTGAATATAGTTAGACCTGGGCAAACAAATGGTTTAGTACAGGGTTACACACAAAGAGAAATAATTTTTAACCTTATTCGAATCAAACTTTCAGTTTAGGATAGAATAGTTTAAGGTTTAGAATATATCTTTGATTTAAACTTATTCTTCTGTTTTGAGTTAACCCCTGTATCCTGCTCCATACATTTTCTTTGTACCATAATTTTCCCTTTATTCTGCTGTATTAACCTTGTATCCTATACGTCCCATTATATTTCTGTATTAATCCTGTATCTCCTGTATCCTATACGACACTTTATTCTTCTTTATTAACCCTGTATCTCCTGTATCCTAAACGTCCCTTTATTCTTCTGTATTAACACTGTATCTCCTGTATCCTATACGTCCCAATTTATTCTTCTGTATTAACACTGTATCTCCTGTATTCTATACGTTCCTTTAATCTTCTGTATTAACAATGTATCTCCTGTATCCTATACGTCCCTTTATTCCTTTGTATTGGTCCTGTATCTCCTGTATACGGACATACGTTCCTTTATTCTTCTGTATTAACACTGTATCTCCTGTATCCTATACGTTCCTTTATTCATCTGTATTGATCCTGTATCTCCTGTATCCATACGTTCCTTTATTCTTCCGTATTAATCCTATATCTATTGTATCCTATACGTCACTTTATTCTTCTGTGTCATACCTGTACCTCTCTGTATCCTATATATATATATATATATCCCTTTATGTTTCTGTATCAAACCTGTATTACCCTGCATCCTTTTCCCAGTATCCTATACATCCCTTTATTTTTCCTGTAAATTCTGTATCTTACAAGGTGTTATATGAAGTAGACTACAGGATAATGTCTGTATTACAAATAATCTGTATATAAATCTTTCCCAATCCTCCTCCGATTCCACCCCCCACCCCCCCATAATCCTCAGAGGCACTTGGTTTAGTTTTTATTGTAGGAATTATATCAGATCCCTGTAAAGTAAATGGAAGGAATTTCAAATTTGGACGGATAAGGGGGAGGGGGATATTAAAAGAATAAAAATGACTCAAACAAATTAAATATGTAAGTTAAAAATTTATATTGCATAACTTTACGTATAATGCGAATTAGTTTTAAATTTGTATTTGTTTTAGTTTTATTACAGCAGTAAAGCAGATTATTGACCAATGTTATTGTATGTAAGCATACATATTACATATATGTATCTTGTGGTAATAACGCTAAAATTCATTTGTTTAATGGGACAGTGCAGAGATATATATCATACTTGTATAGTCCTACCGGTATATGAATATATATATATATATAAATTCTCAGGATACACAAGTTTTATAAGAAAAGAGGGCTTCGTAGGATCCTGATACAGGGACAAAGAATACATGAGGATACAGGATTAAAACATGACTAATTAGAATTCGGGGGATACACAAAGAAACAGGATTTAAGCATGACTAAATAGAATACAAAGGATACAGGAGGATACGGGATTTAAACATGACTAATTAGAATACAGGTGATACAGAAGGTTACAGGATTATAAACGAATAAATAGAATACTGAAGAGATACAAGAGGATGCAGGATTTAAGAATGACTAAGTAAGATACAGTGGATATAGGAATTAAACACAAAAAATAAAGGGATACAAAGAATACTGGGACAATGGATACAGGTTTGATACAGGAGCATAATAGCATAAATAGGATAAAGAGATACAGGGGGTACAGTAGCATAATGGGATATATATTTATAGAATACAGGGACAAGGATACAGGGGGTACAGAAGCATAATAGGATATATATATAGGATACAGGGACAATGATACAGGGGGTACAGAAGCATAATAGGATATATATATATATATATAGGATACAGGGACAATGATACAGGGGGTACAGGTTTAATACAGGAGCATTATGGGATATATAGGATACTGTGACAAGGATACAGGATAGAACAAATTTTATAAAGAATATAGGATGCAGAATAAAGAATACAGTGGCCGAATTAAAAGAATTTGAGCGGCGGTTTAAATTTAAGCCGCATCTTAAATATGGTTGGTTCCACTTAAAATTTTAAACCGGGTTTTGGTAGATTTAAATCGCGGTTCAAATTCTTTAAATTCCATCTCAGGATACAAAACATCAGGACCAAATTTTGGTTTGATTTTTCAACCACCCCGACTTGTTAACTATAATGTAGACAGTAGAATAAATATCAGAAATTACTGTAACTTTATGCACTGCCACTGTTTTATTTTATTTTATCCGGACTTTAAATTTTAAATTCTTTTCAATATTCTGTAAAATCAAGACTGCTGGAAACCACTGGCGAGAAAATTCTATTAAACTGTGAAGGATCTGTTTTATATTTTAACCGGATCCTTCAAAAGTAATCTAAATTCCTCTTAAGTTTTCTGTATTTATATTATATACATCAGACAAGCAAAACTATGTGAATTTTTTTCAGTGCAAATAACAATAATTATAATAATTTCCAATAAAGTTATTGTTTAAATTAGTTTATAAAAAAAAATAATTTTATCTTTCTCAATTCTCAAGGCTTAAGGCTATTGTACACATTTAATGTAAAAGGCAGGCTAGGGGAAACCAACAGAGCCCAAAACTTAAGACAGGGTATCATTCTGAAAACCAGTTTTAAAACCCGGATTTCACAAATGGGGTTAGGCAGTTTTGTGCATTTTAGTATTTTTGTTGAGAAATATTATTTTTTTTTGACCCCCCACACTATTATGAAATAATATTTCGCCCCCCCCCCCTAGCAAAAGTGCTTGCTGCGCCCCCGCACATAGATCTTAAAAGCCTACATTTGTTGCATAAAACGTGCTATATCGACTTTATACTGGACGGGTAAATCCTTGTACAGGTTCGGATCATGCAACAAGTGGAGCAATGTGACTGATTATACTGGACGGGTAAATCCTTGTACAGGTTCGGATCATGCAACAAGTGGAGCAATGTGACTGATTATACTGGACGAGTAAATCCTTGTACAGGTTCGGATCATGCAACGAGTGGAGCAATGTGACTGATTATACTGGACGGGTAAATCCTTGTACAGGTTCGGATCATGCAACGAGTGGAGCAATGTGACTGATTATACTTAATCTTTTTTGCATGTAAGATAAAAAATACTAATTTAGTTACAGGTTAGTGCTCTTTAAAGGGATTAACCAATAACCAAACAAAAGTTTTCATTTTCAATTGAAATTCGATTGCTTCAATTCTTAAGACGTTAAAAGCTAATAACGTGCATTAAACCTACACTACAGTTTTCCCAACAAGATAAAAGACACAATAAAACTTATAAGTCTATGTTTTCTTCTTTTATTTGTGTTTACAGAACCCAGGCTTGTAGCTGGTTGGATTCTTGTGTTTTTTACAACATAAATATATTATTTAGTTTAGTTGTTTTTGGAGTATTTATATATTTATCAAGCAAGGGATGTTTTCCTCACATTTATAATAATATGTCAATCTTGTGCCAAAGCCAGGACAGCAAATATGCAAATCTTCTAATAGCCAATAAATAATTCACTACCAAAAATATACTAAAAAGAGTCCAAGATTCCAGGAAAAAAAGATACTAAAAAGACGACTTAAGATTACTGAACAAAAACAAGAATTAAAAATAATACGCTTTGGCCAAACAACAAGAGATAAAACTAAAAATGTTTAACAAAAAAATGTTTTTTATTGAATAAAATAAATCAANGTATTTTAAAACCAGCTAGCTCCATGTACGTATTTTAAAACCAGCTAGCTCCATGTACGTATTTTAAAACCAGCTAGCTCCATGTACGTATTTTAAAACCAGCTAGCTCCATGTACGTATTTTAAAACCAGCTAGCTCCATGTACGTATTTTAAAACCAGCTAGCTCCATGTACGTATTTTAAAACCAGCTAGCTCCATGTACGTATTTTAAAACCAGCTAGCTCCATGTACGTATTTTAAAACAGCTAGCTCCATGTACGTATTTTACAACCAGCTAGCTCCATGTACGTATTTCTTACAAATTTCTCTGATTTCTCAATTTCCAACTGTGGTTGATCAGCAATTAAACTAATGAAAAGAAATATAACTAATAAATCCTTTTAAAAAAGTTATTCTCACCAGCAAGGGGTAGATATTGCTAAAATAAGGGAAATAGCGGCAGAACAAGCTGTTGCTGGTGTCAGTAATCTTAAAGCTTTGACAGCTGTACTATCAGCAGCTTCAAGCTGCTCCTCAGGATGCAGCTGTTCCTCTAACGGATGCTGCTGCTGTAGCTGTGACTGTTGATGTCCCCTCCTGTCGCTGTCAATTCAGAAATTATTATTTTTCTTGAAAATAATGGATTTATTAATGAATTTAAATTTCCAATGTTTGAGCATACTGCAGCAGACAGACAATAGGTAGTCAGACAGAAAGTCAGGCAGATAGTCAGGCAGATAGTCAGACATATTGTCAGGCAGAAATTCAAACAGATAGTCAGACAGATAGTCAGACAGATAGTCAGACAGATAGTCAGACAGATAGTCAGACAGATAGTCAGACAGATAGTCAGACAGATAGTCAGACACATAGTCAGACAGATAGTCAGATAGATAGTAAGGCAGATAGTCAGACAGATTGTCAGACAGATTGTCAGACACATAGTCAGAGAGATACCCAGACAGATAGTAAGGCAGATAGTCAGACAGATAGTGTAAGATAGTTAGTAAGACAAACAGATATATAAAGATTAAAGATAAAGAGGCAGATAGATAGTATAATACAAACAGATATAAATATGAAGAGGCAGATATGTAGTTAGATAGGCAGACTGCAGGTATCATTACTGACATATTACAACTTTAATGTAGTTTCCAGGTTTCAAGCACTTTTAATGTCTGCAAGGGAGCTGGGTTGGGTTGTTAAAAATGGAAGGAGGCTAAGTATAATTCCACTTTTTGCGTGTTAAAGATTGATACGTACAAATCTAAGAAATTACAAATTGTCATCTTACATATTTTGTTGGAGCACTGGAGTCAAATTCAACTTTGTAGCATCATTGGTCAAATTTTGCTAGATGCAACTTATCATTCATGAACATTTCAAGAATTGAGCTACTTGAGTTGAATTTGGATCCGATGCTCCAACAAATTTTGTAAAATGAAAATTTGACATTTCTTAGAGCGGAACATTAGAAAGAATAAATGGAATTATTTTTTAAAATTTTTGCCTCTGAAAATCTAACAATTCGTGTTCCTTATGTCGTAAATATTGTACATGCTTAGACATTTCTATTCCTGTGCACTCTCACCAGCAACCCTCACTTCCTTTAATTCAACCATTTTTCCTGAAATATTTAAAATCAGGTTCAACTTATCATTTGTCAAAATGAAACAAGATGATAAAATATTCAAATCTTCACATTTTTTAGGGAAAATTTAAAATAAAATATTCAAATCTTCCCATTTTTTAGGGAAAATTTAAGATAAAATAGATAAGCGAGTAAGGGGTGGTGATTCCTAAAATTTGAATATAACGATTTAAATTAAAATGCTTTTTTGACCCCAAATAATTTACACGAAAAACGTTATTGTATTAAAACTTATTTCTTTTTTAAGATCTATTTAACATTAATATATTCTGATTTGAGAAAATTTTGGACCGAATAAATTTGAGCTGAACTTGAAGGTAATTAACAGCGACGTAGTTCAAATTCATTAATTTCGACCCCTGGTCTACTATAAAGGTCCCTGATCTACTATATAGGACCAGCTGTTGTAATATATAGGTCCCTGGTCTACTGTATAGGTCCCTGCTCTACTATATAGGTCCCTGATCTACTGTATAGGTCCCTGGTCTACTATATAGGTCCCTGATCTACTATATAGTTCCCTGATCTACTATAAACATCCCTGCTGTACTATATAGGTTCCTGATCTATTACATAGGTCCTTGATCTACTATATAGGTCCCTGATCTATTATATAGGTCCCTGATCTACTATATAGGTTCATGGTCTACTTACTATATAAGTCCCTGGTCTACTATATAGGTCCCTGATCTACCATTTAGGTTCTTGATCTATTATATAGGTCCCTGGTCTACTGTATAGGTCCCTGCTCTACTATATATGGTCCCTGATCTACTGTATAGGTCCCTGGTCTACTATATAGGTCCCTGAAATACTATTTAGTTCCCTGATCTACTATAAAGATCCCTGCTTTACTATATAGGTCTCTGGTTTATTAAATAGGTTCCTGATCTACTTAATAGGTCCCTGATTTACTATATAGGTTCCTGATCTATTATATAGGTCCCTGGTCTACTATATAGGTCCCTGCTCTACTATATACGTTCCTGATCTATTATATAGGTCCCTGATCTGCTATATAGGTCCCTGATCTATTATATAGGTCCCTGATCTACTGTATAGGTTCATGGTCTACTTACTATATATAGGTCCCTGGTCTACTATACAGGTCCCTAGTCCACAATATAGGACCCTGATCTACTATACAGGTCCCTGATCTACTATATAGGTCCCTGGTCTACTATGTAGGTCCCTGATCTACTATACAGGTTCTTGATCTATTATATAGGTACCTGATCTACTATATAAGTTCCTGGTCTACTATATAGGTCCCTGATCTACTATATAGGACCCTGATCTACTATACAGGTCCCTGATCTACTATATAGGTCCCTGGTCTACTATATAGGTCTCTGTTCTACTATATAGGTCCCTGATTTACCATATAGGTCCCTGAGCTACTATATAGGTCCATCATCTACTTTATACGTCACTGATAAAGGTGCGGCCGGTTCAACTACTTGGAAAAAATTTAAATTAGGATTAGCTGAAACAACATCTTCCCTCGTTTATAAATTCCAACCTCCCTAAATAAAAAGGATTTTTGAACGACTTCCTGTTCTCTGAGAGAATTGAATTCTGTGCACTTTGGATTAGATAATTCCAAACTCTTTCTTTTTCTTGATTTAATTAGTTTATCCTAACAAGGGACTGACAGAAGTAAACAAGCTAACTATCTAGAAGCTGACNCTATCTATCTAGCAGCAGACCTGATCAATCAACTATTCTAAATATATCTATCTAACTAACGAAGTCATAAACTGATTTTAAATCTAACTTAAACTAACTACTTAATGCTTTCTGACGAATTAGTAAACTAAATCTCTAACATTCTATATTTTTCTATTTATTCTGTTATCCAGGAGAATATTCTAAGCTTGGTTTTGAGATTCTAAGTTAAGACATGGTCCATGTTGATTTAGCTAAAATCATAAAATAGGATCAAGTGCGGTTAAGCGGCGGGAGTAACTATGAGTATCCCAGGGTTACCCTTGCTTAATTCTCAAGCTATTATATTATATATAGTTAAGTAGCGGTTGTTAACTAATTAACAGACCAAACAAACCAATTCCTAAGCATCTAAATAGTTCAAAATATGAAACTAACTAACTAATTCACCAAATATTTATTTAACTAGATATCATTTTTTAATTCATCTCGACATCTAGCTACTTGACCTAACAGCTGTCAGATATTAATTCATCTAGACATCTAGCTACATGACCTAACAGCTATCATTTTTTATGCATCTAGACATCATGCTACATGACATAACAGCTATCATTTTCTATTCATCTAGACATCATGCTACATGACATAACAGCTATCATTTTCTATTCATCTAGACATCTAGCTTCATGACCTAACAGCTATAATTTTTTATTCATCTAGACATCTAGCTACATGACCTAACAGCTATCAGATTTGAATTCATCTAGACATCTAGCTACATGACCTAACAGATTCAAAAAGCTAGGTAAATTAAAAGGTTTTGTATATCAATATTTGTTTGCACTCAACTATGGAGGTAAAGAAACTTTTAATTTTTTGGTTTTTTCCCATGCTCTAGTTTCGTAAACAATATTTTCATCTGTAAAAATATAAACTCACTCTTTTACCGGTAAAAAACAGTCGCTTCCATCTGCAAACTAGACATTATTGGCACGACTTTGTGACCTCGTAGAGAAGCATTTTTGTGAGATTATAAAGAAATTCAAAGCATGTTTGCTCTCCTTCAATGTTACATACAATCTCTTTAGTTACCAGGTGTTATTTATTTTATTTAAGGTGTTGTTACTCAATAGTTTGAAGTGGTTCGTGTGTTATTGTGCTAATCTTATATTTCCCAAATCAAATAATTCCCAAATTTTATTTTATTTTGTTAACAAACCTGAATTAATTGGCAGTATTGTAAATTGTTAATTAGAGATTTTTCACTTTTCATGGTTTTCAATACAATTTATTACTAATCTATAATTGAATATTGTACCATTATCTAGTAGTTTTATTAAACTGAGATGAATTTCCAATTCTTATTTATAGTTTTAAATTTATATAAGATTTTTTGGTTCAGGATTGTAATGTAACGTTGCATCCCTGGTTTCAGGATTGTAATGTAACGATGCCTCCCTGGTTTCAGGATTGTAATGTAAACGTTGCATCCCTGGTTTCAGAATGGTAATGTAACTTTGCATCCCTGGTTTCAGGATTGTAATGTAACGTTGCATTCCTGGTTTCAGAATGGTAATGTAAACGTTGCATCCCTGGTTTCAGGATTGTAATGTAACATTGACTCCCTGGTTTCAGGATTGTAATGTAACGTCGCAATCCAGGTTTCAGGATGGTAATGTAACGTTGCATCCCTGGTTTCAGGATTGTAATGTAAACGTTGCATCCCTGGTTTCAGGATTGTAATGTAACATTGACTCCCTGGTTTCAGGATTATAATGTAACATTGCATCCTTGTTTTCAGAATGGTAATGTAACGTTGTATCCCTTGTTTCAGGATGGAAATGTAACGTTGCATCCCTGGTTTCAGGATTTTTAAATTAATTTCTTACAAAACTTTGAAATTAAATGTTAATGGATGATAGTCACTTTTAAGAAAAGAAGAACTTCAAAGAAAGATTGATTTAAACTAAATTTCAAAGATATTTGTTACTTTCTTGCACCTTGATGAGGGGTGGAAAGCCAGCCTCAATAATTTCTAATTAATAATTTTTTTTTAAAGTGTCAAATCCTCAAAGATAAAACAATTTTTTAAGAAACGGGCCATGTTAGGGCATGAAATGAATATAAAATTTTTGCAAATTTTAAAAAAAAAAGTTTCAATTGAAAATTATAGTTTTCCAGTGTGATGTCTTTAAAAATGTTCACCTTTTTTACGCGCATTTTTAGATATTCCTGGTGTAGATTGCCGCAAATATAATTCCGAGTTTATAGAACTTTATTCTTTTTTGTTAATTTTAGTTAATTTTTTCGGGTGGTTCCATGGAAAAAATAATAGGCAGAGGTATGCCAAATATTTTGCTATTTATTTTATATTTTAAAGATTCCAACAAGATGTAATCATTGCAATACTTTAGTCTAACCATATTTGTTTTGCCCTAACGTGGCCAGATTTAAAAAATGGTTTTATCTTTAAGCATTAGAAACTTTAAAACACATAATAATCGATGGACGAGGATTTCGAGGTGGCTCGGACTAAAAATTGTTGTGGCTGGCCTTCACCCCCTCCTTTGATTACAGGTGGGAACTTTTTATCCCTTAGGATTGCAATAATCCGTTTCCTTTGTTATCCGAAGGATTAAGTTTTTTTCTCTTTGGATAAAAGATTCTAGAGACATTCTACAATAAAGAACCCATAAAAATTTTATTTCAGGGAAATTTGGTTTTCACGAAACAAACATTTTATATCTCCCAATTCAAAGTTTTCATTTTGGATATTAAGTTCTGGCGTATAGTAGAACACAATGATTACATTTTTTTAACGTTTTATCAAAATAAAACGCATTCTGCGGTAAACTTAAAATACCAATGATTCCAGGCCCGGATTATATATTTAAGATAGCTCACTCACACAGCTTATATTAACAGAAATTTAGAAAAAAAAACCATTTTCNCAGATATTCTTGCTGCAGAGGGGGATAGGGCACTCACTTTATATACAGGGCGAGTCAAAAAAAAGTGTGATTAGCGGCGTCTGGTGCAAAATTGCATATTTTTTGTGCAACTGCATGGTATTTTTTCAATATTTTTAGGAATTTTTTTTGGTACTCCAATGGCCCAAAAAAAGATCCACAATTTTTTTTCCCACAAAATCAAAAGTTCAAAAAAGCAAAAAAGTGTATAAATGTTATTTTTATCAAATTATAAGTTAATTTTCATTGATAATGTTATTTATTATGTTTAAAGGAACTTTTTTGTTAATGAAAATTAGAGTTTGATGCTCAGTTTCTTTGTAAACTACTTTTATAAAATATTTTGTAGAATCACGACTGAAAAGGAACATATAAAATCCCATAACTCTCTACTTTGTAAATGTATATTTAACGTATATGTTAGGAAATATTGCATACAATTATTAGAATGGGTTGAACAAAGAATAACTAGATCCTTCCCCCCCCCCACGCTCCTCAAACTATTTGCATTTATTCTTCATTCAAATATATAGTAGAATATGATCTAATATATGTATATTTATAGATATGCATAAGATTTAAATTCATCAAAAGTGTTGCAAAACCAAACCAAGAAAACTATAGAGAAGGGTATGTAGTATTTAACCAAAAAAACTTAGAGCAGGGTAGGCAGTATTTAACCAACGAAACTATAGAGAAGGGTAGGCAGTGTTTAACCAAGGAAACTATAGAGAAGGGTAGGCAGTGTTTAACCAAGGAAACTATAGAGAAGGGTAGGCAGTATTTAACCAAGGAAACTATAGAGCAGGGTATGGAGTATTTAACAAAGGCAACTATAGAGAAGGGTCTGCAGTATTTAACCAAGGCAACTATAGAGAAGGGTAGACAGTATTTATCAAAAAAAACTATAGAGAAGGGTATGGAGTATTTAACCATGGAAACTATAGAGAAGGGTATGGAGTATTTAACCCAAAAAACTATAGAGAAGGGTATAGAGTATTAACCATGGAAACTATAGAGAAGGGTAGGCAATATTTAACCAAGGAAACTATAGAGCAGGGTAGGCAGTACTTAACCAAGGAAACTATAAAGAAGGGTAGGCAGTATTTAACCAAGGAAACTATAGAGAAGGGTATGCAGTATTTAACCCAGGAAACTATAGAGCAGGGTAGGCAGTATTTAACCAAGGAAACTATAGAGAAAAATAATTTTATCTTTCTNTACGTTTGACGTAACAAACAAAATGCAATTCAAAAAAGTTAATATTATCTATAAATCCCAAATGTTTCTGTGCACAAACCGGGAAAATCAATTTTCTCTTAAACAAATAAATCGATTCAATGTACCATAAACTTTGTAAAGAATAAAATAAGAAAGATTAGAGAAAGAGCAAATACTTTAAAGGGAATGTCTTCGTAATTTCAAATGACACTCAATTTTAAGTATCAGGGTTTCTTGCAAAATAGAGAAATCGTTTCGCGAAAATTTCTCATCTAATTTTGACATTTTTCGCGAGATTGTCGCTTTTTTTTAATCATGAAATTCTGCATCGTTTTCGCTTCTTTTCGTAAAATTCTGATTTGCAAAACATGCGAAATGTTGGAAAAAAATTTGCGAATTACAAAAGAAAATTTTTGCGGAAGTTTTTGTTTACAACGGTATCATTAAAACATTTGCTTCGGCAAAAATGAAGAAAATACTCTTTTTTTATATTGTTTATCGATATGAAATTTTAAAAAATATGTCTTTTTAAACGATCACATCTTCTTTAATGCCAAAGATGACAGACAATCTAAATGGTACTGTTAGGAATTGGACATGCCCCTCTTCTAAATGGAGGGGCCCTAAAAGTCCCTTTTTTAAGATCTGATGATCTTTAATAAACTATTATGTGTTTATGAAGTTTAACTTCGTGATGTTCTGCTTATCATCCTACAGAAAACTCCTACATCTACAACCACCTAATCCTGCAAATAATTTAACTCTACAAAATTCTTTATGTTCAATCTACACTGAGATTTTAATGAAAAAACATGTTAAGTCCTGATTCTATATCTTTAAACTACGTTTGATTTCATGAATGGAATTTTATTTTATAAGGTGTACATATGTTTTATATATGCTAAAAAGTCTAGCCGATACTTTGAACATGTTGAAAGGCTCAAAAGTCAAGCCACTTTTTTTAAATAAGGAGCCTTATCTTTCAGAACACAATGGGTTAGTTGATCCCTTCTAACCTACTAACGCACTTCTCCTCTAGATTAAATGCAGGTATTAATACAGTGTATGATCCATGTGATCAATGTAAGAAAACTGTAACTTGAAAAGGATATTTAAAAGGACGCATACAAATCTAAAACTCATGTCTTAAGGGCTCAGTTCCATTTGCCATAATACTTTTGCCATAATTACACTTGCCATAATACTTTTGCCATAAGTAACACTTGCCATAAGTCACACTTACCATAAGTTACACTTGCTATAATGGTTACACTTTGCCATAATTACACTTGCTATAATTACTTTTGTCAAAATTTTCTAATTTCTAAAAAGCTATGAATCTGTCTTTTTTATTGCAAATGCGGGAAATTTTCCAATGAAAATTCTCAACTTTAGTTTTCTCATTGTTTTTAGCAGACTAGTTGACTCAAGTTCAGCTCCATATTTTCTCACAATGGAGGACCCTTTGGTGACCTTTGAGACCACAAGTAAGGGTAAACCAATGGGTCGAGACAGCAACAACTACACCTATGTAGCCAATGCCTCGTCTACAGAAGTGAAATATTGGAAATGTTCGGTTAAAATGTGCTCAGCTAGAATTCGAACCACAATTCGAACTGTCTCAGAGTTAGATTTGTATTTTGTATTTTATTTGTAATTAAAAAAAAGTATATACATATTTGTGTTTGTTAATTCTAACCAAATTTAACTTTAATTATGGCAGGTGTAATTATAGCAGGTGTAATTATGGCAAGTGTAACCATTATGGCAAGTGTAACCATTATAGCAAGTGTAACTTATGACAAGTGTAGTTTATGGCAAGTGCGTTACTTATGACAAATGTATTATGGCAAATGTAATTATGGCAAAAATATTTATGGCAAAAATATTATGGCAAATGAAACTGAGCCGTCTTAAGAAGCTCATTTTTAGTTCACGTACTCGAGACTGCCGTGCATTCTAAACGGACTAAACCTCCGACTGCTGTGCATTCTAAACGGACTAAACCTCCGGACTAATCAACATATATTTTAAGTGAATTTTCTACTTTTTAAGAATTAAATGTTTTTTTTTGTATAAAATTCACTTTTTCTACTCCCAGATGGAGCAAAAGAAAGGTCTAAAAAAGACGCGATTTTTTCACCTTTTCTGAATATTCAACCATCAAAAAACAAAAAAAATCAATATCTTATTACCAAATTAGATGATTTCCAAAATGGTGCCACATTTTAAAATTTCTAACAAATTGACAGCTATAACCGACCAATTTAGCAGAGAATGGTTTTAAAAGGTCAAAAATGGCGGGAAAAATAATAATATCAAAATGGCTGGGCCATTAAAATGATAAAATTTCGTATTTGCGCTAGTTTTACCCAAATTTACTTCCTAACAAATGTGTCGGACATCTGGGAATTTTTTTCATGGGCACCCTATAGGGTAGGGTGGAAGCTGGGTGAAAACGGTAAGGGAAAGTGGGAGAAAGGAGGCTTAGGGGGTGAAGGGTAGGGGGCAAGGCAACCATACATATTACATATCTAGGATAGAGTTCAAAACTTTGAATATAAGATTTTACATTAAGATTAGATATTCATCTTAATTTGGTTCAATACCTTTCCATTTCAGGTTCTAAAAAAGGAGGAAATGATCTATTCCAAAATCCTTCTTTTACACATATTCTTATATATATATATATACTAGGCTTTTAGGGTGCTTCGCGCCCATTCTCTATTTCAAATATTAATTGTGGCTTTATATCTGAACATCTTCTCTTTGTACAGTATAAAACAAAAACAAATAATGTTTGCGGGTTTCATAATATTTTTTTGCGCATTTTCAAAATTTTTCAAAAATAAAAAACTTTTAAACACAAATTTTTAAAATTTTGATCATTCATAAACCTTCCCTGGGGTCACGTGAGGTCCCACAAAAAATTTGGGCCCGATCGGTTCAGCCGTTTTGACGTTTATTGGATACAAACAAACAAACAGACACCCAGACAAGCCAAATTTATATATAGATATTGCACGTCTAACTAGCTCATAGCACGTGTTATAAAATTCTTCTTATACATATATTGCACGTCTAACTAACTCAGAGCATTATCTTTTAAAATCCTTTTTAAACATATATTGCACGTCTATCTAGCTCAGAGCAAGTTGTTTTAAAATCCTTCTTATGTGTATTGCACATCTAACTAGCTCAAGCAAGTTGTTTTAAAATCCTTCTTATACATATATTACACGTCAACTTAGCTCACAGTATGGTGTTTAAAAATCTTCTTATACTTATATTGCACGTCTAACTAGTTCAGAGTAAGTTGTTTTAAAATCCTTCTTATACATACATTGCACGTCGAACTAGCTCAGAGCAAAATGTTTTAAAAACCTTCTTATACACATATTGCACATCTAACTAGATCAGATCAAGTTATTTTAAAATTCTTCTTATACATATATTGCACGTCTAACTAACTCAGAGCAAGTTGTTTTAAAATCCTTCTTATACATATATTGCACGTCTTAACTAGCTCAGAGCAAAGTTGTTTTAAAATTCTTTACCCATTAAAAATACGCATTTACATAGAATTTTTAAATCCAATTCGCCGAATATATTTTTAAAAAATATATTTGCTTATTATATTGCCAAAATAATGTGAAATATTAATCTTCTCAAAGGGTTTATAAAACCTGGACAACGCAGGATGCTCTAGATAGTATGTATTGTATATATTAATGTAAATATGATTTCGTCAGGCTTTCATTATAATTTCTAATAAAAAATGTTTTCGCAACATATCTACATGTTTGACCGATTGAACATTTACTTTTCGTTTTTTCTCTTTAATACTTTTTGGTCGCCGGATTCAAACCAAGAATGCACGATCTCAAACAAAAATCTATTATTATATTGCCAATGACTACTGCTGTAGCTAGAAACAAGCGTGTTGTAATTTTAAAATGTACATGTATAAGGCTACAAAATCTATTAATATGTTGCCAATAACTACTGCTGTAGCTAGAAATAAGCGTGTTGTAATTTTAAAATGTACATATATAAGACTACAAAATCTATTAATATTTTGCCAATAACTACTGCTGTAACTAGAAATAAGCGTGTTGTAATTTTAAAATGTACATGTATAAGGTTACAAAATCTATTAATATTTTGCCAATGACTACTGCTGTAGCTAGAAACAAGGGTGTTGTAAACTTTTAATTTTAAAATGTACATGTATAAGGCTACAAAATGCAATGCTGGGACACTATAAAGTCAAGGTTGTCTAACATTTTGATTGATAACTTTCACAGTTGTTTCGCCATGGCAATTTCTCTTAATTCTAATTAACGAGGTTTTGTATATAGAGTGATGGTGTTCGCTACTCTTTACTAATTGTACAGGCCATGTACTTCACTTCCAAAGGTATATTAAAGTACTCGGTGATTTCTGAAAATATTTAAATGGAGAATTTATTTTTCATGTAACTATTAAAATCCTTTATCGTGTGCAGGATTCCACACAGGAAGACGTATATTTACAGTCTTTTACAGAGCAAAATTTCATCGTTTATAAACTGTTCTAAGAAAACTGAATATAATTCAAGATACAAAACCTCCCCATACACTTGTACTCCGAAAGCGTACTGCATATTTGATATTTATACCGTATGAATAGGCCATAATCTCTTAATATCCTTTAACAGTAAACTGTCCTAAGTGTACACTCATGCCAATACACACGGAGAGGTAGCTAAGATCCAGCCCCCCTGATTTAAATCTGAGGTTGATATATTGGCATGATAAACCCCTCAAACTTTCCAAACTGCACTTTATGCTTTTAACGAGAAACAAACTGATTCTAATTAACCCAACTATCTAACATCCCTAGCTGACATAATAAACCTCCTGACTGATTATTTAGTCTCATTAACCACATAAATTTGACTAGAATGATGATTTTACTAGAGGGATGATTTATATGGTGTACTGATCACTTTTTCCTTATATCCAATTTCATTTAATTATACTTAAGAGTCTATATATGTAAAGTTGTAATCTCTGTTTGTTTGTCCAATCATAACTCAGTAACCCCTTGACTGATTCGCCTCAAAATTTGATTGGGGAACTCGAGAGAGCCACGTTGATAGTCTTAGTTTAGTTTTGAGACTCTAGGTTCAGCTGGTCGACTTTTAAAGCGAAAATTTAGTTTCCTGGTAAATTGACCAAGTGTGGGTAAACAGCAAAAGGTGGGATTATCTATGAGTAACTTGGGCATGGTGCCGGGTTCCTAAGCTAGTATACTATATATGGGAATTTTCTTCCAAGTTCTACCCAGAAGTAATTTTGTATCGATATGTCATCCAATACAACTTCCGGTGTCCACTACTTTCTATTTCCGGTCCGATAGAATCTTGTAATCCCACACTGTAGCTATCATTATCGATCATGTTCTCAGATAACCGTTGTTAAGCGAAATAATATCGAAGCGTCATTTTTATGTTTTTCGAAATACAGTCGTCGGCGGTTATTTCAAAACAATAAAGACGACTTTTGATTTCAATTTTGATCTCTCACAAGCTTTTAGATAGCATAAGTCCGAATTTAATTAATTTAAGCCGCGTCTCAAATCCGTCAAAAACCAGTTTCACTTAAGCGCCGTATGAATCTTGAAACATTGAATGCAATTTTAAGTGGAACCAACCATATTTGAGCCGCGGCTAAAATTCTATTAATTCGGCCAATGGATACATATAAACATTGAAACAAAGAGATGTTCACAATGTATGTAAATTCATTACAGTATAACAGCAATTTTTTGTAATTCATCAACTATCATGTGATATAGATAACGACGTAAGAATTTAGAGCCAGGTGGGTTGTGTCCTGATTGACTTTGATAGCGGACAAGTTTGACCTGAATAGATACGTTTCGAGAACTTGTTATGGAGTAGGGCTTAACTTGGATTTCTCATGAGAAGTAACATATATACAGATTGTTTTGAGAGGATAAATTATAAAACTGACTTTCTTTAAGTGGAAAACGAGAAAAGGTAAAAATTCTATTAGAAATTATGCGCAAAGCGCCAAAGACAATTTTTTTCTTCATTGACAAAATTTGATAAAAGATGGTCCACAATCATGATCATGTTGGAGCCAAGTGAGGGGGGCGAAATATGTGGGGGGGGGCAAAACTCGGTTCGCCCCCCTCCCTAGAATTGCGCCACTGCACGTATCTGTTGGTATTATAGATTTGTTTAAAAAAATAAATATTAAAAAAAATACAAGATAAAACATCAAAATGGAAAGCAGGGTTGACTTTGAAGTTTGGAAGTGTCTCAACCGCATTTTTTTATCCTTACTTTCGTAGTCCTAGACGTGTACATTTTAGAACTGAAACCATCAAGGCGTACACATTATGGATCACTGCCCCCCGCCCCTCACTACTCCACATAGTTCTAGCCAAGAAATATATAGACCAGGAACCGCCATATCTGATGCGTCAAATCTGTGTACTGCAGTGGGAGGAGATCAAAACAAATAATTCAGGGGCAACGCGTCATTTTTGAGGGAAAAGGGCCCAAGGTGGAATAATAATATATTGCTATTGTATTTTCCATATTGACCAGAAAGCCAAAAATCATAAGTATACGCTCTAACTTGATTTTTGTTGGACTGTAATATCACATCCTTGGTTCTAGCTTCGAATTTACTTTCTGTGGCGTTATCTTGATGACAACCGAAATGGGATTGCAATACATTGGGAGAAAGAGAAGAATTAATGTTCCAATTTCCTGCAAGAATAAATTATTTCTTTCCCCAGATCTTCAATCTTAATATTGTTAGAAAATAGTTGTAAGAATGCTGTGTCCCTTTAAATTTCTTTTTTTCTTCTCATACCTTCGCATTAAAAAACAATATTCTTCAAAATGTAAATTGACAATGAAATAATGATACTGAATGCAAGCGGCCCATGTAAACATATATCTACACCGAAGTGTATCCCATCTGTGTTGCTCAGGTTACTCATAGTTACTCCAACCGTTTACCCGCGCTTGGTCTTAAATTGCGATTTTAGCTATTTTTTATCCTAAAAGTCGACTCATTCATTTAAGAATCTCAAAATCACACTAAGAACATTTTTTGGTTCTCCAGAGTTACCCAATCAAATTTTGAGGGAAATCGGTCAAGGGGTTCATGAGTTATGATCGGACATGCAATCAAAAGAGCATACGAACAGAGAATACTGCTTCATATTCCTAGAAATCAAAATAACGAATAGTTTGAAATTGAGGACCTCCTAGGGGGGGGGGGTTCAAAATTTGAACTGCAAATTCAAAACATTTGGCTTCTTGGATACTTTAAATGTACACGTACAGTCCAATTACCTTACAAGTACTATTTTATCTCTCCTTCAAACAAAACTAGCAGAAAAAACAGCAAACTTATAATTTTATGTTTTTCACTCTTCAGTTTCAGATTTTAAAAGTCTGATAACTCTGAGTTCTAGGGGGGGGGCTCCCCCTTTACAGGCTTATGGGGCAATGACCCCCTTGCCCCCCCTGTATACGCCTTTGTTGGGAACCCAACTTTGCTTGGAACCCAATAAGTTTTAATCCTATTGAATTTAAAGCATTTAAACCAAAATACAACATTCCTGTGGTTTTACCGAGTTCCCCAATCAAAATTTGAAGCAAATTAGTCAAGGAGTTCATGAGATATGATTTGACCTACAGACATACAGAAAAACAGAGATTACTACTGTATACATATATAAATGTACAGAAGATAAGATGAGATACCTAAACAAATATGCTTGTAATAACTTTGTCTAGAATCATTATACATAGTATGCATAACGCACTAATTTAGACTAAGTATGTTATAATTAAATTTGACTATTAGGGTCGAAAACAAATGAGTTTTCCGATATCTATCTATATCCTATATATAAAGTGTTCTTCTTTGTTTGTCTGTCTGTCTGTTTGTCTAGATGTCCGATCATAACTAACAAACCCCTTCTGGATTTTAAAGATTGAATTTGCGCTCTTGCTGAACAAATATGTACCGTTATATCGTCTGATAGGTGTCAAATGAATCCTAAAAAATTGCTCTGCAAAACTGCATTCTCACCTCAACTACCATGTCTAGCCAGACACTCCCTTTCAAGAAGATTCTGAATTTCATAATATTTTGTCTTTATTATGAATTTGACATATAAAAAAGCATTCTTTATTTACTTTATTGATTTCTTATTAAACCTAGAGGTAATGAACTATTATCATTAAAGTCTATTCTGCTTTTTTCTTCATCTAAGGTCAGGACGCAAGGGATGTAATCCGTCGTCTTTGCAATAAGGACAGAAGGGAATCGGTGTGCCTTATACCAAGGTAAAATATGAATTTTGTTTAAATAATTTACAATTTTAAAGTTTTTGAAAAATCAACATTTCTGCAACAGAGCTAGACTATCCCTCAACGGCTTGTGCCATTTGTGGAAATATTTTTTGAAAGAAGGATTGAAAGCTAGA
>NW_019396647.1:625-10523 GCF_000591075.1 Eurytemora carolleeae | reverse complement strand
TTGACAAATGTACATTAATTGGTTTCTGCATTTTCATTCATGCTTAAAATGACGTCTACAAAAATCCCCCTCTTCTTTAAATGTACATGTTAACCTTTATGTTCAATGATAAGGAGTCTGTACAATTCCCCTGTACAAACTGTCCATCAGCATTCTATACTCTACCCTTTCTCCGTCAGGACGTGAAGAAGTAATGTTAATGTTAATTACCATCTGTAAACATAAATGAATCAATGAAGGGATCAATGTGGATAGGATCGATTAAGACAAAGAATAGGGAGGATCGAAGAAGAATGGGGATTAAGGGATTTAAAATGAGAGGATCGTAATTCGTAAATAAAATGAAAGGAGAAGATGGTTTAGGAATGAGACGAAAGTAGAGGATCGGATCAAAGAAGACAAAGGCTGGAGAATACCTCTCAATCCCTTTTTAAATGAGATTGTGGATTACAATCGATATGAAGAAAGGGTTGGATGGATTAAAGAAATATTGTTTTGTGAGGGATCAAATAAAAAACATTAAATTAGTTCTTAATCTTAGAAAACTTGTTTGGAAGATTTTAAAAAATCAGATAAAAACCTTAATTTAAAAATCATATTAATGACCCTGTCGACGGGTCATTATTTCCCTTACCCCCTGTACACAGATCNTATCCGTCGGAAATTGATGTTTTCTTAAGACATATTTCTTTCGATGGTTTCTTAAATAAAAATCAGAAATTAAACACCCAAAGACAGAGAACCTAGATTTTTTTCTTTCTACTTATATGTAGTAGACATTTAGAGAGAGATTCAAAATTAGTTTTAGAGATATCAAAAATGATGTCAAAACTCTCTAGCTATTTTGTGTCCACGTTTATTATTATAATGCAATCTTAGATTTTTTAAAATGAGTTTTTCTATCAAATCTATAATTATGTTTTGTTAGAAAAAGATATCTAATTAATCTCACCCAGCACATCATCTTGAGGTCTTAATTACATCCTAGTAGGAATCTTTTATTTAATTATCTATCAATTAGTTAGTTGTTTTATTACAGAAATAGATTTTTAGTTTATCTGCAGATATGATTGCTTGAAATATGGTCCTGAGAAATCCAACCGTAGTAATTGTTTTCAAACAATTAAACCCCTGGATGGGAGGGGAAGGTGGTGGGGGGGATCACCAAGTTCATAAATTACTAATGTGTTTGGCGGTCTTTAATTTTATGCATATTTGCGTAGTTATGTAGTATTCATATCATTACTTTTTAGCAAACCTATATCTATGCATCCAAACCAGCAATTGTAATGTAAAGTTTTCCCTGTGCATCGTACATGAAAGGGCTCTAAACGTATAATTTTGACTGTGACTCTCTATGCAATGATGGCAACGGATTCACAACAGTACCCTTTAAAGCTGTATCTGATCATGTGTGAATTAGATATTAATGTATAGTTTTGAAACTAATTATTTTCAGTAGTGGTTTCTCCACAGAAGTGACTTGCACATACAGAAATTATCATGATTTAATACTTTTAAACCTAGAACAACGATGATATGTTCCATATTATTGATGAAAAAGGTACCATTGTGAATCGAGAATTACAATATTTCAAGAAGGATTACTTGAAGTTACGCTTATAGTTCCTTTTACAAAACTTGGTAAGTATATTATGTATAGTTTGACCTCGAGCTGTGGCCTCTACTCCTCAGCGAGGTTGGATTCACACTGAGGTTAGAAAACAGCGGAACCACGTATACATAGAAACAAGATCCAGGAGAAATATTCTAGGATCCATCAAGAAATATATAGTTCCTTGGAATCATCTATGTAAAGTCAGATTTTTCTCTACAGAACTAACGGTTTTTAAATACAGTACTTGTTTTTAGCTTTAGATTTTAAAAAGTAATTGAAATATTCTCAACCATTTTTACGAGAGAGTCCTTTGGATTATTATCCCAAGTTTAATGGGTTCCAGCGTATATTTCAAGTTCTCTTAGATATCNTAGCTTTAGATTTTAAAAAGTAATTGAAATATTCTCAACCATTTTTACGAGAGAGTCCTTTGGATTATTATCCCAAGTTTAATGGGTTCCAGCGTATATTTCAAGTTCTCTTAGATATCTTTTTCCTATTCCAAGTTTAATAGGTCCCACCGTATATTTCAAGTTCTCTTAGATATCGTTTTCCTATTCCAAGTTTAATAGGTTCCACCGTATATTTCAAGTTCTCTTAGATATCGTCTTCCTATTCCAAGTTTAATAGGTCCCACCGTATATTTCAAGTTCTCTTAGATATCGTCTTCCTATTTCAAGTTTAATAGGTTCCATGCAGCGTATATTTCAAGTTCTCTTAGATATCGTTTTCCTATTTCAAGTTTAATAGGTCCCACCGTATATTTCAACTTCTCTTAGATATCGTCTTCCTATTCCAAGTTTAATAGGTCCCACCGTATATTTCAACTTCTCTTAGATATCGTTTTCCTATCCCAAGTTTAATGGGTTCCACCGTATATTTCAAGTTCTCTTAGATATCGTTTTCCTATTCTGAAATATCTAAGGTCTACGACATTGGATTGCAAAGATATAGGACATAGAACATCAGAGTTTGTGACAAAAACTCAGTTCCTTAATTCAAATCACCGTGTAAACTAGACACAAGGGGAGAAGGTGACTTTTGTGACCTCTTAGCTTTTCCTGTTTTCATTTACGCACAAGTATGAAAAAAAATTTATCTGTAATATATTTAAAAATTCAAATTGTTGCTTTCAATCTAACGTTGAATGTGATTTAGTTTGACGTCGTCAAATATTGTCTCTTTTGTTGTTAAACTTTTCATCTTTAAATCTAATTTTCTGAAATCTTATATTTCTGCAGATACTTCCAATAAATAATATGTTTTGATGTCGCCAAGTGCATAAAAAGCGTTATGTCAATCATCTAAATATTTTAATGTTTTAGAGGCGAAATGTACTATGTAAACATATTCAATTGACCCCTGGAACCTTCTGATACGCAAAACCGTAGCCGTGCCTCTTGTTACAGCCCCAAGCCTCCGCAATTTGATCTCTGCTTGCTGTATTTATTTTGTATTTACTTTTTTCATGGCTCAAACAACCAAATTCAAAATATCTCTTTACAGTAGAATCCACAATAGTTTTAAAATTCGCTTAATCCCCAAAGTTCAAATATTAATTTATTCAACTGATCTTAACATGCAGTTTTCTTGTGAGAAGTTTTCACAAAGCTTACAATAAAAGAACAAATTCAAGTATTTCACAGAATCTGTTTTGTTTTGTGAACTGGTGATCATATAGTTGGATTCGTACATGATACATCACTAAAATAGTATAAAATGTATCTATCTTGATATAAACTGCACAAATAATCCACAAGTTAAGGAATTTGTGAAATTAAGAACACAAAAATAGAAGTGTTAATATTAATCAGAAAAGACTTTTCAAAACAAATTGGTTTTGTTTCATTAAAAACTATTTATCACGTAGAGATTATTTTTTGTGAGAGGCTGAATTCACAGTTCGAAATGATAAAGGTTCACAATATCAGTTTTTAATATCTTTAAAGATATTAAAAATTAGAGGTTGCAATCAAAAAAAATTTCTTTTGGTACAAAGTCTTCCAAAGGAAAAAACATTGTGCCAATATACCTAATTTTTTTTACCTCTCCAATTTTCAATTAGATAACTAATTATTGTAGAGAATTAAACGGGTTTAAATATTAACTTAATTATTCCAGGCAAATAATGTAAATACTAAAATATTAATAAGGTCTACAGAACACTCGGGTTTATAGTTTACAAATTATGTTAAATACAGTAAAATAAAGACTGGCGGGTCTGAACCAATTTATTGCACCCTCACTTTGCGTTCTTATCATTACCGTGCATCTTTAATATAGATTTAGTGGCGGATTTGTGCAACGGAGGATGTTGATCATTGATATAATTTTGATCATTGATAAATAATTTTGATCATTGATATAAAACTTGATCATTGATATATAATTTTGATCATTGATTTATAATTTTGATCATTGATATATAATTTTGATCATTGATATATAATTTTGATCCATGATATATAATTTTGATCATTGATATATAATTTTGATCATTTATATTTATAATGTTGTCAACATTATATATCAATGTTGATCATTGAGATAATATTGATCATTGTATATAATGTTGATCATTAATATATGATTATTGATCAATGTTACCCCAACCTAATAAGGGGGACCCCTCTCCTAATTCTAGTTAATTTAATTTTTTTGTAAATAAACATTTTCAGTTAAAGTTTTCCTTCAATATTGCATGATTTTGACAAATTACAAATAATTGTATCTCTAGATGATAGATACATTTTTACAAATATTTTATAATATTCTTTTGTTCTTTATGGTATTGGGCATCAATTTTAGACCCATTTTTAGAACATACTTTGCAAGATTCGAAAAAATTGCTCTAAAAATGTTGCATTTTTTACACCGCAATAAAAAATATTGACGATTTCAGAAGATGTAATTAAGTCAAGCATCAAGAGCATAATTGTTTAAACTACTTCGTAGAATTTTGTTAAGACTTTTGTAATCCTAAAAAATGGTTCTTTGTGATGATTTGTTTTCGTATTTTTGAAAATTAACTAATCTGAGGTTTTGTAATGCTTCTTTTTATTTTGTATTCAGATGTGAATAAGGAAAACATTTAATAGAAAAAAGGCGGGCTACAGTGCTCTTATAAATACATTAAGGATTGCTGGTTCTTTACTGACTACTGAGTATTTATATATTGTCAATACTATTCTATTTATGAGAACATTATCAGTTTAGCATACTTAATAATGCGTGTACATAGTTCCAAGACAAGTCAAGGATATTATTCATGTCATAGAGAAGTATTATATATAGAGTTAGACAAGGATATTATTCATATCATAGAGAAGTATTATATATAGAGTTAGTCAAGGATATTATTCGTATCATAGAGAAGTATTATATATAGAGTTAGTCAAGGATAGTATTCATATCATAGAGAAGTATTATATATAGAGTTAGACAAGGATATTATTCGTATCATAGAGAAGTATTATAAATAGAGTTAGACAAGGATATTATTTGTATCATAGAGAAGTATTATATATAGAGTTAGTCAAGGATATTATTTGTATCATAGAGAAGTATTATATATAGAGTTAGACAAGGATATTATTCGAATCATAGAGAAGTATTATATATAGAGTTAGTCAAGGATATTATTTGTATCATAGAGAAGTATTATAAATAGAGTTAGACAAGGATATTATTCGTTACATAGAGAAGTATTATAAATAGAGTTAGTCAAAGATATAATTCATATCATAGAGAAGTATTATATAAAGAGTTAGACAAGGATATTATTCGTATTATAGAGAAGTATTACATATAGAGTTAGACAAGGATATTATTCGTATCATAGAGAAGTATTATATATAGAGTTAGTCAAGGATATTATTCATATCATAGAGAAGTATTATATATAGAGATATTCAAGGATATTATTCATATCATAGAGATGGAATATATATAGAGATAGTCAAGGATAATGTTGATATCATAGAGATGGAATATATATAGAGATAGTCAAGGATAATGTTGATAGCATAGAGATGGAATATATATAGGAGATAGTCAAGGCTAATGTTGATAGCATAGAGATGGAATATATATAGAGTTAGTCAAGGATAATGTTGATATCATAGAGATGGAATATATATAGAGATAGTCAAGGATAATGTTGATAGCATAGAGATGGAATATATATAGAGATAGTCAAGGATAATGTTGATAGCATAGAGATGGAATTTATATAGAGATAGTCAGGGATAATGTTGATATCATAGAGATGGAATATATATAGAGAAAGTCAAGGATAATGATGATATCATAGAGATGGAATATATATAGGAGATAGTCAAGAATAATGTCTCTTACAGTAGCAAAATGTATAGGGTTAGTGAAGAATAATATCAAGGCTACCTCGCAGTCTACATTTAAAAAATTTAAAAAAATTTTACTTGACAGCAAAAAATTGCTTATTTGGCATTCATCAATCTTTTGCTTTTAAATTAGCGATTTTTTGTTGAATGAAAGCAATTTTTTCTGAAGATCTTTACCTGGGATATTAAGAAAGATAATTTTTCCCTGTTGAATAATTGAAGGACTGCAGTATGGTTTTGGTAAATTATATTGGTGTGCTGTGCCTAAGGGTGTTAGAAATGATTTTTTGCCTATTTTTTTAAAAGGTTCTATAAAACTTATTAAGTTAAATTTTTGATAAAACTTTTTGTTTTGGATGATTGCAAATATCTATTTAAAACTTTCTTAAACCAGCACATTTTTCTAAACTCATATAGTGAAGAGTATAAGTCAAAATAAGTATTGATAAATATTGCTTTCTAACGAGTAGATATCCTTAAAAAAAGAAACAGATAAAAGTATTGACGAATTTAAAAAACACTCTCTTTGATTTATTTTCTTTGCTTTCTTTTGTTCATATTCTTATACAAGATTTTCTTCATTTTTAAATGTGTTGAAGAATATGTAAAGAGAGATTCAGAGACAAATAGAGACTTTTAACTGTCAATTAAGTTTGGGTCTTTCTGGTTGTGACCAAGGAGTATGAAACAGAAGAGATATATGTCGCGGTCCGCCCTACCATATGATTATTCATGCTTTGCAGACGGGTACTCCATGGTGTATATGAAATATTCAGAAAAGGTTATTGTATACGTGGTAATTGTACATCAGACACATATTTCTTATACAAATGTAGTACCGTCTGCAAAGCATGTATGATCATATGGTAGGGCGGGCCGCGTTACTTGTATATCCCTTCTATTTCATACTCCTTGGTTGTGACTGTATATGAAAATTTGGAGTTAACATTTATAATTCTTAACGCTAATAACCAATTTTTGATGTTACAAAAATACTTAATGTTAGAGTTTTTGTTATAGTAATAGTTTAAATACAGGGTTACCCACAAGGATGAGACTTCAGAGACGATTGTAAAGAATTTATAATGTTTCTTTATCTTCACGATTCCGTGCAACTGTAAACTTGTTTGTTTCTTTGCCAAACCATTAAATAAGCCTTTAGATTACAATATCTAAAGCATAATACTTAATTTCAGCTTGGGATCGTCATATTTTAAAGGTTTTTAGTTGTCTTTACAGTCTCATCCTTTGTGTGTAACCGTGTAGTATCTACAGCATATAGAAGATGACAATTCTTTGGAATCCTTGTACAAAAGAATTAGACAAACAAAGAAGAAAAACACATGAAAAAGAATATTTGATTATAAAAGGAGAACAACACATTACACAGTTAACATAACTTTCAAGAAAACAAAGAAGAAGAAAATTCTTGAAGTAAATGAACATCTGTTCTGTAGGATCATCTCCATTTTAGTATCATATCCTGCCAACCATTTTGGGTAAAATTCTAAAGCCAGGAATTAGTAAAGAAATAAGTTTAAATTCTTTCCTAAAATTCATAACAAATTGAAATCATAAGCATATATCTCACTAAATACTCGCTTTTTAATAAAATTTGTTGTTAGAAATGCATAAATTTTAATATCTTTACAATAGATATACAATATCTGTAAACAGATCGCAATATTTGGTTTGGAATTGTTTTACCCTTTCTAATTAACATTGGATTTTGTTGCTCACCCAAACAGCCTTAAAATCAACTATCAATAAATTTGGAATTTTTTCTTACAGATAAGATGCTTAACAAAATCACAATTTACTCCAAACTAGAAAGAATTTCCTTGTCACATGACAAGCTAGATGGAAACGACGAAAATCGCCTTTTGTCCTTCCCACTTTAATGAATTATTGTTAAAAGAGTCAATAATAAGACAGAACTGAGCCTAGTACAGTAAAAGGCACTTCAAACCGTGCAATATGTGCACGCTCTTACGCATAAATCGAAATTTTGCCGATGATTATTTTTTAAACTAGACACGAGCACGTTGCTTTTTTAATGTGTATATGACTAGGGCTACAAAAAAGTATAAGTTAGTTGGTTAAGTAAAATCAAAGACCAAGGCGTTGAGACACTTTAAAGTCGAGGCTGTTTAAAAATTCTATAGTTTTCGTTAAAAATTCCGGTACTGGTACGAATTTAGTAGAGCATCCCCAAATCCTCTAACTTTCAGATATTTATAAACTAGACTTCGCACCCATTTTCTGTTTCCATTGTAAACATTTTCTCTTTATACACTGTAAAACAAAAGCAAAAGAGTTCATGGATTTTTTAAATTTAATGAAAATCGAAGTTTTTTGGAGGCAAATTTTTGAAAATTCGATCATCCATAAACCGGTTTTCCATGGGATCATGTGAGGTCCCATAGGTTCAGCCGTTTTGGCGTTTATTGGGTACAAACAAACAAACAAACAGAAAAACAGACACTCAGACAAGCATAGTATATATAGATGATAAATGATTAAGCAAGTTTAACTATGAAACCATTTTTCAATACTTTTTGGTACATGCAAATATCATCTTTTTTACAACTGAAGTTTAAATGTGGATCACTTGATTTTATAACCAGTGCTTTGACCAATAACATCATGCATTCATACATACAGGTTTACTCAGCGTTCACATACTATTCGGGTAAATTCCTGATGCCTAATCATAACTTAATTTTTTAAATTTCTATATTTTAGCAACCTGAGGGTAAACTTTGAATATTAAAACTTTGATTATTTTATTAAACAGAATTCATAATTTCAAATTTAAAAAGTCCACGACATCAGGTTGCATAGGGCAAAAATCAGTTCATGCGATAGATCTTTTTGCGTAAGCAAGTTTTACATCATATCTAGGCTCAGATATCTTTGGTTTTCATTTTTTTTTAAGTTTAATAATTGAATTTGATTAATATTAATAATTGAATAATAATTGATACATAGTTTAAGATAGTTTTAGCGAGAAATACAAATTTTGCTCGGAATTTTGCAAAACGAAAAAAACATGTACTTTTGTCCAGAAATGTTTATTTAGAATTTTTATATTATAACTTTAAAATCATTTTGTTAAAAAAAGTTTTAATTTGAAGTTTAATTATTTAGAAATTACTTTGAAATATTTTACTGAATTCAGATTAACTTCTTTAGATTTAATAAATTTCACAACTTTTTAAACATTTTTTTCATAGCTTTATATCAGTTTTTCATGCTTTACGAATCTGAATTTAACATCAGTTTTTTTTTTAAATTACTACATTGAGAACATCATCAAATTAATGATTTCTTTACAAACTTTCAAAAAAAATTTATTTTTCAAGTTTTTAGAATTTACTAAAGAAAAATGCTGATCTATGAAACCTTTTGAATTTCATTAAAATTGGGCTGTATCCTAGGAAGAAATAAGGCTAAGAAAAAAAAAGAAATTGGGAGGGGAGTGGGGGGGGGAGCGGAGGAAGTACTAAATATAACTAAATTGTGTTAAAGTTTTTTGCAAACAATAACTCTATAAGTAATATATGCCTATATAACCCTCTAATAAATACAAATCTAAAATTCTATGTTGAGCCCTCTCTGATACCTTTGATACCCCGGGATATATGTTAGCAAAGCTAGAGGGGATTTAGTATAGAATATATTCCCAAGTATATTCAAAATACAAGCCAAGATCTTTAATCATTTTAGGAATAATATGGACAATTGTATAGCTTATCCTTGTATGTCGAATATGTTTATGCAAATAAAATTGTCCTGCACTGGCGCTCATCTTCCTTAATGTATTTGTTTAGTTTTCCTGATTCTCTTTTAGCTTTGCCAGGAAATTTAAATGTTCCTCCTCCACTCCTCTTCTCATCTCGCCCAGAATACCCCCCCC
>NW_019396647.1:0-485 GCF_000591075.1 Eurytemora carolleeae | reverse complement strand
TATATATATACCTTGCTTGTCTGGGTGTTTGTATCCAATAAACGTCAAAAAGAGGAATCTATATATGTATATATATACCTTGCTTGTCTGGGTGTTTGTATCCAATAAACGTCAAAAAGAGGAATCTATATATGTATATATATACCTTGCTTGTCTGGGTGTTTGTATCCAATAAACGTCAAAAAGAGGAATCTATATATGTATATATATACCTTGCTTGTCTGGGTGTTTGTATCCAATAAACGTCAAAAAGAGGAATCTATATATATATATATATATACCTTGCTTGTCTGGGTATTTGTATCCAATAAACGTCAAAAAGAGGAATTTATATATATATACCTTGCTTGTCTGGGTATTTGTATCCAATAAACGTCAAAAAGAGGAATTTATATATGTATATATATACCTTGCTTGTCTGGGTGTTTGTATCCAATAAACGTCAAAAAGAGGAATCTATATATGTATATATATACCTTGCTTGT
>NW_019396646.1:168792-169422 GCF_000591075.1 Eurytemora carolleeae | reverse complement strand
CACCAATCCCGCACATGACCATTTATTTTCAGCAAATTTAATTAATTTTTGCTATTTAGGGTTAGGTTAGGTTAAGAGTAGGCCGAGCGCTGCGGCCACACTTTCATAGATATGTAATATCCCACATAGTTACTCACTCACTCAATCGTTCAATCATTCATTCGTTTCTGAAAGTAAATGTACAAATTAATCAATCGCTCAAATGCCTAATCACATACTCTTTCTCTCAAAAATCCCCCACTCACCCAATTAATCCACTTTTAGGTAGATACTTAATGCCATTAATCATTCAATCATATCTGCCCAAATAACCAATTAATTAATCACTCAATTGCTTAATCACATAATCATTCACTTAACTGCTTAATCACATGCTCTTCCACTCAAATACTCACTCACTCACCCAATTAATCCACCTTCAGGGAGATACTTGATGCCATTAATCATTCGCTCACTCACTCACTCAATCATTCAATCAATCATTCCTTTCTGAAAGTAAATGTATAAATTAATCAATCACTCAATCCATAAATCATAACACATACATGCATTTATATTTAACCCAACACTCATTACAGTCTTCAAACTAGTATACGTTCTGATTCTAAAAAGTTACTTCCACCCCCCCCC
>NW_019396646.1:2798-168761 GCF_000591075.1 Eurytemora carolleeae | reverse complement strand
GTTACTTCCCCCCCCCCTAACCACACTGTCGCCCCTCTCAGCCACATTATCGCATAAGTATCAATGCACAATCCCACTCATAACTCGTAGTGAGAAACATTGCACTCACTCAATCAATCAATCCGTCCATCACGAAAACTCTCAATGGTCCATCACTCAACCAATATTAAATGGAATCTCCATCAATTCTTACTAACTCATTAATAACGCACTTACTCAGTCACTCACTCCTCTCTTCGACAGTTTATCAATCGCGCACACATACACTCCGGCATTACACTCCCCCAAAGTAAAATAGTTAAAGAACTGTAGGCGTGATATTATTAGGATATGTAGACGTAAAACTTAAGTTAATCGATAACTCAATCAATCAATTTTAATGAACTGCAGAAGTAGACGTAATATTGTACCAAAAATAAAATTAAATCGATAACTCAATCAATCAATTTTAAGGAACTGCAGAAGTAAAATACACTCAGACTTTACTTTAATTTAACTCTCACTCAACCCTTCATCACTCATACCAAAAAGTAAATTCAATCACTCACTCAATCAATCTCACCCTCGCTCAGTCTCAGACTTTGCAATACTTTACCTCTCACTCATACATTAACAGAAATTATCTCACTAACTCAAGCAATCCCACCCTCACCCAGTCATTTCTTCTTAAACCGCTCAGCTTCACTCACTTACTAGAATAAAAATTAACTCAGACTCTGACTTTGCAATACTTTAACTCTCACTCAACCATTCATCACTCACACATTAACAGAAATTAACTCACTAACTCAAGCAATCCCACCCTCACTCAGTCATCCGCTCAGCTTCACTCATTTACTAGAATAAAAATTAACTGACTCACTCACTCAATCACACCTTCGCTTAGTCATCCCATCTTATATCACTCTTCTTCAACGCATTAAAGCTATTCATATTCCACAGTTAACATTAAATATAAAATTATTAACTCATTTAAACCTCCAAAATCAATCAAAATATGACGATGTTATTTATTAAAATATCATGACTTCATATATTCAAGGAAAATATAATGGAACATACAAATAAAATCTTCAGAACTAAAATCTCGGATAAAACATGAGTAATCTACTTGATCATTCATTTAAGACGTAAAAGGAATAAGATTATTAAGTATGATGGAAATATGACCGAATTCGTACTAAATTAGTAGGACCTTCTTCCATAGGTTCTTCCTTTAATTACCCCTTTTCCTCGTACACTGTGAAGCTGGATATCTACACGTTTGGATCTGTCATCCTTCCTGCTCCGTGAAGCTGGGTCTCGATCCGAGTTCCGTCTTCCTCTTAGATCCTTATCTTTATGCCGCCCTTGAGATACAACTTCAAAGAAATGAGCAAATGATTCAGGGTGTTTATCATAAAGCTTTTTCCGGAGGCTTCTATCTACGGTATCATGAACATTTGCATCATGACCTACCACTTGACATTGTGAGCATATCTGATCACGCTGCTCACACCTGTCATACGGGTGATCCTGGGTTCCACAACCTTCACAATAAACTCGCATTTTACATCTGTTAGCCATGTGTCCCTCAGCAAGACAGTAAAAGCATTGCTTATTCTCTCGATTCCCTCCTCGGTCAGTGTTCCTGTAATCTGATTTAGATAGGAGGATATCCAACTTCTCCTCCAAGGTTTCAATCCGTGTCTTGACAAACACTTGAAAACTCTGTTGAGAGACCTTTATAGCTTCTAGCATAGCCAAGGTTTTGGTACATAGCTCCCCTGCAGCAGAACCTTTAGCAGTTACTTTTAGTTCGTCCAGCTGTCTCTGCAGATCATGGAGAAGCTTTTCATACTCAACTGGTGACCTTTGGATTTCCGGCAGTATCCTATTCGCCACTATATCTGCAATCTTATTCACTGCAGAGTCATCTGTGTCAGGTCCTGACAACCTTCTTACTTCATCCTCCAACTGTTCAAGACCCCTGCAAAACAAGCATGAATAGTAATTTTAACATAGGCATTAATTTACACGTGCCCCTCAAAAATCATCCATTCATAGGCCGTCAATAGTAATTATCAACTCTTGAATAATTAAAATCTAATCTCTAATGTTTTAAATCCAAACATTCATTAAATATCAAGAATTAGTAAAATATTAGGTTCCGTCCAGTTATTTTCCAACTATTAGCGATTATAATGACATTAATTTAGACACTAACAAAAGATACTTGAGACACTCCCAATCCATGGATTAAAGAGTTTTTAAAAAACTTAGTGAAGCAAATGTCCATAATTTAATATTAAAATTAAAATTAGATTAAAATTAAAAGAGAATTAAACATCCTACTAATCCTCAATTAAAAGCTCGGAGTAATCACTCCTTGATTAATTGCTAACAGTACCCCTTTAAGGTATCCCTGATTAAATGCTAAGAGTACCCCTCTAAGCTATCTTTGGTTAAATGCTAAGAGTAACCCTCTAAGCCTTATTACCTTGGGTCTTGCCCACCGTGATCAAGTGGTATTGTCCCCTCAGCTTCACTGAATCCATTAAACAGATCATCCTCATCCTCCGTGTCCTGCACTACTCGTCGTTGAGCTCCGTTTTCTCCGTCCTCTTCGTCCTCGTCCATTGGTTCCATTAACGAGTCTAATTTCATAGAATTCATCCTAGCTGGAGTAGGACGGAGACCACTACTTTCAATCAGCACGGCCTGTTCTGTTTCTATCTCCTTAAGTCGTTTCATCATGGTTGGACTCATCATATCATATACTTGTGATGTATCTCTAGTTCTACTTGAGATGTATCTCTGGTTCTACTTGAGATGTGTCTTTAGTTCTACTTGAGATGTTTCTCTAGCAATACTTGAGATAAATCTCTAGTTTTGAGCAATACCTCCAATACTTGAGATGTATCTCTGGTTCTACTTGAGATGTGTCTTTAGTTCTACTTGAGATGTATCTCTAGTAATACTGGAGGTGTTTCTCTAGCAATACTTCAGATAAATCTCTAGTTTTAAGCAATATCTCCAATAAAGAAAAAAAAATAACAACTAATAAAATACTCATAATAAATAATTCTCCTCCCCCCATTTGATGTTGTGAATTCCCTCTTAAACCTGCCCCCTCCCACCCCCCCCCAGTTGAAGGTAGTCTGGATAATGTCTATCTCACAATGCCAGTAAAACCTGGTCAAGTATTGTATCCGAATTGTGGCCAAGATAATACGCCATAAATGCAACCTTTATCGACCATTGTGGGAATATTCTACTGTGCATGCATTGATATTTAGCAAAGAAATTTTAGGCAACCTATGACATAGTTTTCATCGGAGTAACTTAGTGTTTCTTGTTAATTGCATCTATTATGCATCTTACAATTTAAAGACAAAAAAGTAACTTTTAGAAAATAAAAATAAAATAAAAAATCCACCAACGACACTGGTTCGCGCCAAAAAGTTTTCCCTAATTTTTTCTTTTATGTTTTGACAAGTGAAAATCTGCAAACTATTCCCGAGAATTATTTTGCAACGAATTTTGGCAATAAGTATAAATTGGATGCCTGGGCCAAGAGAAACCAGCTCACGAACTTTTGGATCCTGATAATAACGACACAAATTCAAATATTGAAATTTTTCAATTTTAATTTCCAACCAGCTCACATGCTTGACAACTATTTAAATGGGGGGCCACTTTATACTTCAACGAAAGTTTTTTAAGCAAAATATTACAATTAATAAGTAAAGGCGGTGTGTATTTTATTAAAAATCTATTCCAACCCGCGTAAGGGGGAAAAATATTAGTAAAAAATATCAAAAGGATGAAAAACCTTGACTTTTCATATCCAATTTTTCATTTTGCCCCCAATTAATTGAAAATCATGTAATTCTGAAATTTATACGAGCACTGACTACCTGGTCTGTCCATTTGAGAAACTTTTCCCCAGTAAAGAGACGTTCATCGAGACCTATCAGTTTAGTGGTCGCAATGGAACCTGATCTACTAGCCGCCATCTTGTTGGCTACAGGGGAAGAAAACCGGTTCTAGAACCAGCCATTTTAAATTATGACTGAAACTCTGAAATAATTTTCTAAAAATGGTTTACTACAACTTTTTGCACTACATGAATTCGTATTAAAAGGTAGCATTTTATCTAATGTCTATAAAGTCTATCACTAATGTCTACTGAACTGAAATTCCTGCTTTGTAAAGGTGTAAAGTCTATTAATTAAACACGCTAAGTACTAACTACTGTCTGTTAAATACTCTGGATCGTAAACCATTGTCTAATGTCTATTATTTACACTGACATAAGCACCGACTAATGTCTACTAAATTGGCTGCATAGCACTGTCTAATATTATTATCTAGACAAGCAAAGCACTGACTACGGAACAATAAATACCCTGGCTGACGCAGCACTGAATGGCCACAGAATTCTTTCATCATATACTTCTTATCTTACATTTACAACACTGTACCAGGGAACAATATATATTGCTAATAATTTAAGGCATTTTAAGATTAGGGAAAAAAACTTCAAGCCTCTTCACCCTTTACCAATTACCAAAAATGGTACAGTTATCTTACTTAAGTCGTAAAATAAATGATTGAAAATTAACTTTTTGCTTCATATAAATTTTCTCGATGTAAGATGAGAAAAAGATCATGAAAGAACCCCAACATGGGATCCCCAGACCGCCATCCGAAGTAAGGGTTTTTCTTACTTTGGACATTTTTAATTCGCAGTTCTTTTCAGAGTTTCCTTTTTTTATTTAGGATTTCATAAAATCTCCTTTAATATTATTGATTGATTGTGCTGGTGTTTACCGCTAGCAAACAAATCATAAAATAATCTAATAAACACAGATAATAATTTGGTAGATTTAGGATTTTCTGGAATACTTGTATATTTAGATAACAAACTAAAGCACCAGGCGTTGCCAATGTTCTTTAAATATAGTTTAATACTAGACAAACAAAAATTATGTGTATTAACGGTTTATCTAGCCAACGGACGGATAGAACAAAATCCGGATCCAGTAACTACTACATTAGTAACTACTGAACAATTTTCAATTTTTTTTCTTTCCTTTTTTTCGCTCATTTTTATACTGTTTACATTATGAACCTTTCAGAGATTAAGAATATTTAATAATTGAGTTGAGTTGGGATTTGTGTTTAAGAGCTATAAGTTAATATGGTTAATATGGTTATATCCTTACCTATTTTTCGTCCAGACCATTTACTTTTCTTTTTTTGCTCCTAAAGTGAAACTTAAAGGTTATATTGGGCTGGGAATTTATAATCTAGACCTTATATTAACATTTTTGGTTGGGAACATAGCAATTGGTTTGATTTAAATTAGGTATCACGAATTAAAAATTTCCATATAATAATCATGCCTTATGTACCTTCATAATTGATGTTCTTCCCCTATCTCTGCTGGGGTACTTGAAAACCAGGATACGCTGTGGTATCACTATACTAAATCAAAGAATTATTTGAAAAGACGATATCGAATTCGTCACTGAATTCCCATGTTTTTTGGGACACCCTGTACAAAAATACAAGATATTTTGTCGCTCCATGCTTTGCCCAATGCCCATGTATAACTTATATAGTAAGAAACAATTAAATTCTAAAATATTTAACTTCAAATTAAAGATTAATGATAAGCCTAAATCTAAAATTGTTATCAGCTTATCAAATAATTAATGCATGAAATTGACATACTTTATAGAAATAAGTTCAATTTAAAATCCCAACAAAAAAATATTATAATTTTTACTAAATTTCATGATAAAATAAAGTTAAAGATAAAAAGCCACATATACAACTCTTAATCTGATTCTAGACAGAAAATTTGCAAAAGGATCACTTCAGGCAAAGAGTTCAATTTAAAAGATTTCATTAAATTTATTCTTCCGTTCTTCAAGCTTCGCTCTACCAATTATAATTTCGCCAATGTTAATTAACATGTGTCTTGAAAAGTAACTAGACAAAATACTTTTACGATTTTTTAAATATTGGGTCTGTCCTAGAAAACGATTTTTGGACCCCCCCCCCCGCCCCCCCTTCTATCAATTTTGTACATTACCTTTAATTTTAAGTTATTTTGTATTATATAGGGTTAGGTTAGAATTAAGACATTTTATGGACATTGGACAGAGCGCTGCGGCTAGGACAGGCTAGGGGGCCGAGCGCTGCGGCGACGGTTTAGGTTAAGTTAAGACACTTTCTGGGCCGAACACTGCGGCTAGGACAGGCTAGAGGGCCGAGCGCTGCGGCCACATGTCTTATAATTGAGATCCATGGGGGGTCCAAAAATCGTTCTCTAGGAATATGCCTGAATATTGGCAATTTCCCAGAGATCGTTTATTGTTAGTTTTATTTCAGTATTAGGTTACCTTCAGATAGGACTATTTCAGGGCAGAGAGCAGTAGCAAGGACAAGCTAGGGGGTATGCATCCCCTAGGCGCACAGCCCGGCCCCCTAGCCTGTCACTCCTAATCACTGCGCTCGGTACTTAAGATGTGTTCTATGGCTGCAGCGCTCGGCCCAGAACTTGTCTTAACCTTGTCCAACCATAAAATAATAATAGTAATACAAAATAAATTTTCATTAATTTTATGTTGAAAAATAATTTTTAAGGACAGACCCATACAAATTGGACCATTTATTAGAAAATATAGTATTGGGGGGGTCCAAAAATCGCTCTCTAGGACAGATCCCAAAAATCGTGTACTAGGACGGACCCTGGCTGTTTTAGTAGCTAATACGCCCCCTGATTTATCCCGTTTTAAAATTCGAAAAACTTTACGTATACGTGTCGTGCTTTCAAATTTCACTTATTCCGTGTAGATAAATATCATTTACATTTCCGACAAACCTTCGGCTCACGGCTGTCGAATTAAAAATGACCTCTCTTGGTTTGGATTTCTTTGATATGGCGAAAGATTTACTAAATTTGTCTCTGATTCGTTAATTCTACAAAGGTGGGTTCGAGAGTGCTCAATACTACTCCGAACTAAACCTGCTCTCTTCCAAAAGGGGTTATAAACCAGAGAAAAGTTAGTTATAAACATATCTTTTTCTATGAGTCTAACGAACCGGGTTCAAGATAGGCCTAGTACCTCCTTTCTTGTGTGCGGCACTATGAGCTCTGACAAGCATGCACAAAAAAATTATATTCTTTACATAATTTAAAAAAAATATTAGTTTTAAATGTTATTTTTAAATTTCTGAAATATTTTTTAAATAAAAAATAGTTTAATATCCCTGCTAAGTTCGGTCTTTACAAAGTACACATGTAAGGGTCAAAATATACGAACATTTGTTTATTTTACGTAAATCAAACACATTTCGTCATTCTCCGTCATGCATTGATTAAGTTAAGTAGTGGAAGTTTTATAAGTTATGGGTTAAGATTCCCAAGACCAATTTTGCCTACAAAACATCCACAGGGCACAGCGAGGGGAGGTTTTTTTGGCAAAATTATTCTTGGTAACCCAATTAACAATTTTACAGTCAATAAGGATAAAATACGCGATTTTTTCACAGAGCGGGGATCGTTATTTTACCAAACATGGTCCCATGGGACGTTAAGTATATCTTAATGTCGACGTCTGTTGGTGATTTTGTGAAAATTATAACTTTTAACGCTGACTCATTTGTTGAAATTAAGTTACATTTTAATATTAAGAGTATGGTCATAATTGATTAAAATATACACATGTATGCGTCCCAATTATAATTTCTAATAGGTGCCAAATCTGCCAACCCTCTTCATATTTTCCTTACTCTGTAAAGTGTTCCTTTAGTTCAATCACTATCAAAAAAAATATTTTGGGTCTTTACTAGGAACAATTAATCGACCCTCCTTGACCCCTCTCCCCTCATTTTTTAATTTGGTGGGTTCGTACTTTACATCTTAGGACCCCCCCCCCGCTCTCCCCCGATTTGTACATTATCTCGATTTAATTTCTTTTTTGACATCAAAGTATTAAAATTTAGTTTTTATTATTTTGGAATAAGGATACTTTAAGACGATTTGCTGGGCCGAGCGCTGCAGCTCTGATAATAAACATGAATATTTTTTTCTTTATTTCACTATCTCTGAGGCAAGGAAGGGGGGGGGGTATTGGTAGGGTTAAATTAGAACAACGGTGAATATGTTGACGGATATCAGATCTTACATAGAGAATTAGGAGGACTAATATTAGACTTTTTAACGCTCTTCAGGGGACTACTCAGTACTACAAAGCGTGGTATACAGAATATACAGAGGACTACATAGTACATAGTCTTAAATTGGTGGGCGTTCCATGGGGAGGGGGGCGGGGATAAGCGGATAAGCGCCAGGACTTCTAGCCTATTGTTTAAAATTTAGTGTGTATTTTTATGTGATTAATTATAGAAATTATTAGTTTTTGGTTTGATTTTAAGTTCAGTATATATCTTTCTTGATCTCCATTAATGATTAAACTGTTAAGAGATTTTGAATTTTTATTATTGTAATCTGAACCTTTTACTTGTTTACTTGTTTACTTGTTTACTTGTTTACTTGTTTACTTGTTTACTTGTTTACTTGTTTACTTGTTTACTTGTTTACTTGTTTTCTTGTTTTCTTGTTTACTTGTTTAGTTTTTGTTCATTTAATTAATAATCATTTGGTTGAGGACGTGGCACTATAGAGGATTTAAGGTGGGCTGTTCAAATGTCTGAACCTTCAGACCTGGCAGGCATGGAGTTTAAAATAATGTTATTAACACAACTCGAAAAAAAAATGTTTACAATATTCCCAGGACATAGTTGCAAACAAAATTGAGGCTCAATTGATGACATGAAGTTGTTATACCCTTGATTAAGAATGAATTAGATATTATTTTCATAATTTTGAAAACTGATTTCTTAAATTGTTATTTCTCTAGAAAAGTCAATTGCGCATTTCTGCTGAGGAAAACATGCAGGGATTGTTAAAACCTTGAAAAATGGCATTATCTTCTACACTACTGTTCAGATGAAGGTTTCAAGAGAAATAAGTATTTGTTTGAATTCTGCTTTGAAGTCGAGATTTATTTTTATGATTATATTTTGAACTCCTTGAATATAGGATTTCTCTCTGGGTTTAGACATACCGCCCCGGCACTCACAGGTAGGCTATCTCATACATTTTATACACCCCCCCCCCCCTCCCCTCTTAAACTTAAGACTTGACGCTTTTTACCATTTTTTACGCTCCCGGCCCACTGCAAAAAAGTCTTCTTAATTCTTATATAAATATAATTTAGAATTGATAGTTCTTCAAAAATGCCACAAAAACATTTGATATTTTTACATTTTAAAATTTAGGGGTAAAATTGTTTACAAGTTTACAATTACATATTAGACCATTGTTTCACTCACTTGTTACTCATTTCATCAGTTAAAATTACTTTACAGTTATAAAGCTTATAAAACCATAGTTGACTTAATCATTCATCTAAACTCATTCCATTTTATTTTAGCAGTGCTTTAGTTTAAAGTAATCATCTTGCTGCATGATAAAGCACACAATAGTTTCATAAATAGTTATTTTAGATTTTTTTTCTGAAAAAAGTATAGTTCGCTATTAAATTTTATTTTACAGAAGATTTAACTATTTGTCAGAAAATATATCCTTGTTTGTTTGGTCAAAAATAAAATGTGGAGAATTGTTAAAGATCTGAAAGTATGTTTAGGAGACATTGTTGCAATGGAAAGGGTAGCTTGGGAGTTCTGTGAAGATATTGCCTCCAATGGCATTCTCTATGTAGAAGCAAGGTTATTGTTTTTGTAATTGTTATTTTTACGGTTTTTGTAATTGTTTTTGTTTTTGTTTTTGTAATTGTTTTTTTTTGTGATTGTTATTGTTTTTGTAATGGTAATTGTTTTTGTTATTGTTATTTGTTTTTTGTAATTGCTATTGTTATTGTTTTTTTTATTTGTTTTTGTAATTTTTATTGTTACTCTTATTGTTATTTGTTTTGTTGGTGTTAGTGTTGGTGTTGGTGTTGGTTTTGGTGTTAGTTTTGGTGTTGGTGTTATTATTATTATTATTTTTGTTATTATTTCCAGGTTTTGTCGCCATCTTTTAGTAAATCCTGCCAAGGAAATTATTATTATTATTTTTGTTATTATTTCCAGGTTTTGTCCCCATCTTTTAGTAAATCCTGACAAGGAAATTATTATTATTATTTTTGAAATTATTTCCAGGTTTTGTCCCCATCTTTTAGTAAATCCTGCCAAGGAAATTATTATTATTATTTTTGAAATAATTTCCAGGTTTTGTCCCCATCTTTTAGTAAATCCTGCCAAGGAAATTATTATTATTGTTTTTGAAATTATTTCCAGGTTTTGTCCCCATCTTTTAGTAAATCCTGCCAAGGAAGGAGAACCAACAGCGGATGATATTCTTGAGGCAACTCTAAGGTAATAGAATACCAGGATTGTTATGACAATTTAAAACTCTTAAGGAATTACAATTTAAATGTGAAATTTAGTCTAATAAAGTTTTTTGTTTCCACTTTCGTCGGGATTCACATTAGGTGTGCAGAGCAACTCCCATCCTTCTGGTAATGACCTTAGCTTTATTATCGGTTTGTAATGGCTGATATTCAAACTTTTAAAAAGTTTATATTATTTTGTGACAATTTTTAATTCTGCCCGCTGTAAATCATCCCTAGGGTCATGTGACTTACCACAAAATTTTTCCCCTGATCGGTTCAGCCGTTTTGTGAAGAAATAAAAGACAGGTATTTCTTGTAGAGGTTTTAGCCGAGGTGAGGCTGAGTTTGGGATCTGTATTCGAACCATCCTCTGCTGTATCCGAGGTAGGGGTGTATTTTTTCTGGAAAAATCATTTATCCCATTCCCCGCCCCCTCTTTTTGACAATATTTTTTATGGGGAAAATAAATAAAATGTTGGGTAAACAGTATCAAAAAGGTTAAAAAAAACTTTCCATTCAATGCCACATAATTTCTCCCAGATTTTACAGATTTATTCTTAAAAATATACAACATACAATACATCCCTGATCCTAGGTTTACCGGCAGCTGATGCTGATATACTCAGACAGTGTAACAAGTACAGAGATCAAGGAATGAAAATTTGTCTTCAAACTATTATGACGATCAGTTACTAAATAATTATGGGTTGGTGCAATTGTTATCATGAAGATGATTTACAGAATGAGCAGGGGTTGTTGGACTTGATATTGCTGGAGATGAAGCAGGTTGCAACAACGCAGCACTGCAAGAAATGTTCGATGAGGTAATTTTTATTTTTAAAAGTCAAAGAATAAATTATTATGACAGCTATTTATTTTCTAACTGCAATATTTTTTTTTAATTATTTGTAATTTATCTTTTTTACCTGACACTTTCTGAACCCAAATTCCATTTCAGAATGTAATCAACATTTACGACGAAGCCCGACGCTTAAATATCAAGCGAACAGTTCACGCTGGCGAGGTTGGCCCAGCTAAATGTGTAGATCAGGTAAAGAAACTTTCAAGAGCTGGACTTCTTAAAGGAACAGTTCACGTAATTTCAGGAGCTGGACGTTCTTAAAGGGACTTTTATGTAGTTTCAGGAGCTGGAAGTTCTTAAAGGGACTTTTTTACGTAATTTCAGAAGCTGGACGTTCTTAAAGGGACTGCTCACGTAATTTCAGGAGCTGGACGTTCTTAAAGGGACTTTTCACGTAACTTTAGGATATGGACGTTCTTAAAGGGACTGTTCACGTAATTTCAGTATCTGGACGTTCTTAAAGGGACTGTTCACGTATTTTCAGGACCTGGAAGCTCTTAAAGGGACTGTTCACGTAATTTCAGGATCTGGACGTTCTTAAAGGGACTTTTATGTAATTTCAGGAGCTGGAAGTTCTTAAACTTAAAGGGACTTTTTTACGTAATTTCAGGAGCTGGACGTTTTAAAAGGGACTGTTCACGTAATTTCAGGATCTGGACGTTCTTAAAGGGACTGTTCACGTAATTAAAGGGACTGTTCACGTAATTTCAGGTGACCCCAATTTAAAAGAGGGGCATGCCTGATTCACAACTTTACCGGTTAAACCTTAGTCTGATCAAGGATGATCGAAATAACGTTCATGATCTCCGACAAAATTGAATTATTTTTATTACAGTTCCTCTCCAAAAGTTAATTGCGGATTATGCTTCAGAAACAATGAAAAAATTGTCAGAATTCCACACGTTTTAATAAAGAAAACCAACGATGATTTCCTTAAATGAAAGTGTTAATGGTACCAGTGGGAATCAGAAATGCCACTTTTTAAATGGAGGTTTAGATGAAATTACTTTTATAGTTTAATGATATTTAATATTTGGCTAAAAAAATCTTATCCTTTTTGTTGCTGAAATGCCCTTTTTAAACTTCATTTTAGTTAGAATACAACCTTAAAACAATTTTCCTATTGTTATTGTTTTTCTAGCAAAACCTTACTTTTTGTTCTAGGCTTTGAACCTTCTGCATGCTATGAGAATAGGTCATGGTTACCGAGTTCTTGAAGATCAAACGCTCTATCAAAAATGCCTAAAGGTAAAAACTGTAAAAAAAAAGATTTAATGAACGTGAATGAGAAAAATTCACCAGTTGTATGCTTAATTATTAATTATTTATTAATTTATTAGTGTTGCAATGGAATCTACTAGTACTGAGATAACTCTACTCAGCAAAATATTTGCCAATAGTTCTACAGAAGAAACATTGCAGGAGTTGGAGACCGGTAAACATCAGGATAAGGAGGATATTGATTATTTTGAAGATCTAAATAATCTGGAAAATCTGGAGACCCTACGGAACCTACAGAATCTGGATGATTCAAATGATTTAGAAGATTTAGAAGATTTAGAAGATTTAGATGATTTAGAAGATTTAGAAGATTTAGAAGACTTGCCGATTAGACTTGATACTCTTCCAATTATTATCCTTCGACAAATATTCCAGGTATTGTTAGGAATTTTTTTATTTATTCCTTTTATTTCAAGTGTTTCCTAAATAGTGTCAATATATAGTATATACTGGTTATAGTATATCTGGTTTCAACATCAAAATATTATTTTCAATAGCAGATGTTGTCCCTCCCAGAGAATATCACTAGTCTTAAGTAATTTATGATTTGTTCTATTTGCACAATTATTCTTTAAAAAAAAAATTTATTCGCTTAAACGGGGAAATTAAACAGTTAATTATTAATTAATTATTCAATCTTAGAAATTTTATCTCACTAAGGAATCGAGTTTTTGCCAAAAACACTGACTAAGCTTTACCATTAAGGATTAATGATTTTTTTTCTTAAAGTTTCCGAGGTAATAATTGAATTATTTTTGGCTTGACTTGATTTTTTGAAAGTTCATTAAAGATGTTTAGAAGGTTAGATGCCAATGCTTAAAAACACAGTTTTGTTGCAGGATCGTGTTCATTTCGAGACTTGTCCCACTTCAAGCATTCTCACAGGAGCTCAGCCCACCGATATTTTCTACCACGCTACTGTCAGGTTAGAAAACAAGTTATTTAAAGTGACTGTAGACGCAATTTCAATTGACTAAATTGATTTACAAGGGTACCCTTCAGACCTTTTCTGAATGAAGATGAGAAAGTTGTTATTCTATTTTAAAACGTTTTGAATTCTGACAACTTCCTTTATTGTCTCTGTAGCACATACACGCTTATCAGTTTTTAAAGAACCCACGAATAATTCAGTTCTCAAGAGATAAAGAAGGCTTTTTCCCATATTGTTGATCAGACATGCTACTCTATAAATGAATGGTCACTTAAAACTTTACATCCCTATTCCCTAAGCAGTTCAATTCTGACATAAGAAAAAGCTCTTTTTCTGTCAAAGTGATAACCCCATTGGAACAGTTTGCCAAACTATATAAAGGAGTCTAAATTCTTAAACATGTTCCAGAAGAGTCATGATGAACAAGTTAGAAATTGTGATAAATTGTAATAAAAGTCCAGTTACAGAATCGCTTTTCTATTACCAAAAATGGTATCTAAGCGAAACCAAAACAATTTATTAATTTTTTTGTAATTGTTTGCCTTGAATCAGGTTTGCTGAGGACGGAGCAAACTTCAGTATAAACTCGGATGATCCCATGGTCACCGGAACATGGTTGGAGCAGGTCAGCTTATATCAATCAAACAATTAATAATGAATTAAATCAATTAATCAGTAAGTCAATCAAAACACAATAAATCAATCATCAATCAATCAATCAATCAGTCATTCACCCAAATTATTCAAAGCTATCTATCTATTAATTAATAAATCAAATTACCCAGAAACCTTGTCGTAACATAATTAATTTTTTAATTAATCAATTAATTAATTTAAAAATCGATCAATCAATCAATAAATCAATTAATCAATTAATCTAATAAATCAGTAAAATTAACCAAGCAACCAAGTAACCACCTAATTAATTTGTTAATTTATCAATCAATTAATTGAACAATCGATTAATATATGCATCAATTAATCAATAAATCTAATTAATCAGTCAAATTTACCAATTAACTCAGTAACCAAATGATTAATTTTTAAAATCAATCAATCAATCAATCAATCAATTGATTGAACAATGAATCAATCAATTAAGGAACACCTAATTAAACACCTATTAATAAATAAATCAAAGGATGAATAAATTTTTCAATATATCAACCAGCAAATGAATAACTGATAATAAATCCATAAATCCATATCCAAATATTACTCCGATACAATCAACCAACTACTTAGTACTCATCCTTTATAATCAAACTATAAAAACATGACCAACCAACCAAACATTTATCAACCAATCAATCAACATACCTATCGAACTTCCAACCAAATGTATGAATATAGTAATCAACAAAAACAATTAATCAATAATAACACAAACTTCTAAACGGCAAACTTATTAATCAAGAAACCAGCTGAATCAAGTTTGTTTTTCTATGACAAAAAAATATATAAGACAACTTTTTAGGAGTATGAATTGGTCCGATCCTGGGGATTAAATGAGACTCACATTGTCAGGAAAATATTATCATTATTATCAATGTTATTATCATCGGAATGTAAAAGAGTTTGGACATTATGGACGATCTATTTAGAAATGTATTCCTTAATCGTAATTTGAAGTAAAGTTAAATCCCAACTTTAAATCATTTAATTTACCATTATATTATAAAACTTGGGCAAAGAAGCAAAAAATAGCCAAAAGCTTGCGGATTAGAGTCGTATTTGTCTTTTCTTCTTAAAGATTCCAAAATTAAAATAAAAGATTTATTCATTCATTCATTCATATTTTTATTCAACTACAAAGCATGAGATATTACAAATAAGTTATCACAATTCACTATGCAGTTTGGACCCACCTAACCAGGCTTGGTTGTTTTGAGTGATTGGTCCGTCAGATATTACTAAGTTTAAATTTACAACAAGAAAGTTACTCTTTTCCACAGATGTCCTCTTTGCAGGGGGGAAAATATCACTGATATTTATCAAATTTCTGATAATGATGACTTTTTAGAGGAAATGTGAACGCCGTTAAATCATCTTTTCTTCCAGCTGACGAGAAGAAAGTGATTCTCAAGAAACTCTACAATGTTTACCATTTAGACATGGACTAGATAATGCCGCGTGGTTTTCATTCGGGCATTTCTCTTTTTTATTTTATTTTTAAATCTATGATATTTATTTGAAAATTATGATTATTTTGTCTGTAAATTATTTTTGACTGCTTGCTCAGAAGTTCTCTAGTATCATCCGGTGTGACATTGTGTACAATGTACATTGTACATGTTTAACTTTACTTTAACTTAACTTTGCCAAAGCCTTAAATCTTAAATCTTGCAAATAGTTCTAAACTCATGTTTTAAACTAATGTTTTAAACTCGTGTTTTAAACTCGTGTTTTAAACTCGTGTTTTAAACTCGTGTTTTAAACTCGTGTTTTAAACTTGTGTTTTAAGCTCATTTTTTAAACTCGTGTTTTCAGATAAAATGAAAACTCAGACTCCTGAAACAGATTTCATCCGACCAGGGAAATATTTCAAAAAAAAGCCCTTACAATTAGCAAAACCATGAATGGAATTTAAAACTGTTTGGTGACACACATTGTAAAAAGTTTTGTTTCCTATGGGCGTCTAAATTCATTGTTAGTAAGAATTTGCCTATTATAATTTATGCCAATATTGTATTGCTGTATAAGGTTTTGTCTCTAAATTTATAAGGTTAGAAATTTAATTTCAATTTCTTTTATTGAAATAATTTTGTTAAGATGTGTTGGAGCCAAAACAGAATTGGTTTAACTCTTGGTTTCCATATCTCAGGTAAAGTTATATTGTTTCAGGAAATATTAGAAATAATCAGATCAGGCAGCTATTGGAAATCCCTGGCTTCTTGATTTGATTTGATTTGACTTTCAGTTTAATCAGAAAAAAACTCAAATACTAAGTATCTAATCCCTTTATCGTTGCAACCTGTTGTGCGATGTAGTCATAGGGCCTCTCTAAAAGTCTGATCGATTGATTGATTGAGACTATGAATTCTGCCAGTTCTAATGGACAAAAGTTTGAAAAATAGTGGTAAAGAAAAATTATTTAGTTTCTTTTAAAGAGCTTCAAAATTATGATTCAAATTCCATGTGTGTAATTTCTAGTGACCCTCCATGCAAAGATTGCACTGTCCAAATAGATTATCAAGTACAATAGGTGGCAACAGAGAAATGAACCTATCATATATGATGTCACAAGTGTCAAATATGACAAGAAACATTTTCTCCCATTAGTGGACTTGTTTTCCACGATAAAATCAAAAAGCGAAAAATCAGAAAATAAAGAACTCAAAATTGCACTTATTTCAGCGTAAGAAACGCACTTTATTATCACTTTTATTAAAAAAAATTTTCGGACACATAAAACTGTTGACTCTTGTGTCGACGTAAGAATAAAGCTGTACCGAGAGTGTAACAAATTCTAAGTTGCCATCTATTGTACTTGATAATCTACTTGGCACTGACTGATTCTCAATGGTACCCTTTAAAGCTTTGTCTATCAATTAATAATTAAACGTTAATAATTTGAAAACTAATTATTTTCAGTTGTCGTTCCCATTCTCAAAAAGTAAACTGCGCATTTCTACAGCAAGAAAACATTAGAAATTATCAAAATAAAATACCTAAAAAAAGACGATTCTAAATTTTTTATCAGATAATGGTTTCAAGGGTAAGGTTGTAAAGTTTTGCATGAAGGTTTATTTGAAATTACTCTTAACAGTCCATCTAATCCGTAGATGGGTTCCATCCAGTCCTACACAGTTGAAGGAGGCTGAGGAGAACCTTGTCAATTACATTCAAACACCATCAGAGGGTGAGAACATGATTATCATTATTATTTTTGTCATTTTCATTGTTATTTTTTGGTTTGTGAGAACATAATTAGTTTTCTTCTGATAATCGTTATCATAGATACGACAAAGAGATATTTTAATACAAAATAATAAGCGAAATATTCAATCGTCAGTGTCAATGTCAGTGTCAGTATCAGTGTCAGTGTCAGTGTCAGTGTCAGTGTCAGTGTCAGTTTTATTATGAAATGTATATTAACTGCAGGTTTCTATGTGTATGTTGGGACAGTAAACGGTCATGATTGTAATATCTGGACTAGGAAGTTTAAGGGAAAAAGCAACAATAAGAAGGAACCCTTGGTTATGATGCATGGTATGGGAGCAGGTAAATATAATTATAATTGCAAATCATCACATTTTGATTTGTATGTTTGTCATAAATTGGAAAAGAATTGAAACTCTAACTCAAAATAAGGATGCCTCAAGCAATCTTTGTAAAATATGATTTGATATGATGTGCAGTGCGCTGTGTCTAGATGAATCTATGGAAGTTTTTTGCTGTAGAAGACAGTAATTTGACAAAAATTTGCCATGTTTTTAGCTAACTAGACATTTGTTTGCTTTAAGTTTGCCGTCTTTTTTGGTAATCAAACATTTTTTTTAAAGTTAGCAATGCTTATTGTTTATTAGACTTTTTTTTGCTTAAAGTAATGTGTTTATTGTTCATTAGACATATATTTGTTCAAAAAGTATAAAGTCATGTTTATTGTATATTAGACATTTATTGCTTAAATGTAGAAATTTTTACTGTTTATTACACATTTATTTGCTTAAATTTAGGCGTTTTGTTTACTGTTTAATACACATTTATTTGTTTAAATTTAGGAGTTTTGTTTAATGCTTATTACACATTTGTTTAAAGTTAGCCATGTTTATTGTGTATATTTAATAAGACATTTATTTGTTAAAGTTAGACGAAAGACTTGTTTATTGTTTATTAGACATTTTTTTTTTTTAACTTTGCCATGTTTATTGGTTTATTTGTTTAAAAGCTTGTTGACAATGTTTCAGCAGATAGAATTTCATTGAATGCTGGATTGTCCTTAAATAATAATAATAATAATAATAAAAATAATGATAATAACAATTTTATGTTAAGGTTTAGCAATGTTTGCCATGAACATTGACAATCTATGTGAGGATACTGATGTTTATGCAATTGACCTGCCGGGGTTTGGACGAAGTGCAAGACCAGATTTCAGGTTAAAATCTGCTTATTTACAATTACATTGATCACATGTATCTCTTTTTGAAAACTGATTATTTTCAATTAAGGTTTCAAAAGTGAGTTGCGCATTTCTAATGCAGAAATATACTGGGGTAATTATTAGAATTAAAAATACTTCAAGCTAGAAAAACGATAGTATCGCCCATATTACTGATCAGATAAAGTATTTTGGGAGATATGGAAAACAGGGAGAAAATTCCAAGTTTGCTCACCACTAGTAAATTCCTGTATCCGCCCCTGCTTAATGCTTATCAGGGTTTCAAATTTACAAATAAATTAATTTTAAATATTGGGTTTCAAGCTTCATCGGGCAACTGTGTTTAGCTATTTTTGATACTTCTTTCTAAAAAATTTATTAAATTTGTTAAAAACTTTTATAAGATAAATGAGAAAAATGAGTTAAACAAGAAAACACCAGGGGGGTCGTGCATTGTGCAGTCGTAACAAAATTATGCCAATTGACTGATTTTTAGTTCGGACCCTGTTGAAGCAGAAAAACAGTATATAACTTGTATAGAGGCATGGAGACAGAATCTTAACCTGGGCAAAATAAATCTATTAGGGCACAGGTAAGCTTAAACAGTGGGAGATAAATAAATTTAATAAATGTGTCTTAGTGTTCTTACTTTTACTTCAGAAATGCTGCTAAGTGCTTAGTAATTTGCAATGTTGCAACAAATATATTTCTATAAATGCTCCTGGTAGCTTTTAGAAGTTGTTCAGTTGTATTTACTAGTTCTGAAGTAATAAACCAACTCTTAACAATGAATAAATTATGAATTTTATTCATTCTCAGCTTTGGTGGCTATTTGACTGCAAGCTATGCTCTGACCCATCCAGAGAACCTGGAGAAGGCAATATTGGCAGATCCCTGGGGGATGAAGGAACGACCAACAGATATAGTACAAGTAAGGTTGTTAGAGCTTGCTGTGCTTCTTTAGGTCACATCTCATTATCCTTTGGGGTGCCTGGCGGGTTGGGTTATTCGTTTTTGTCCAACTTTGATATCAAATGAGGCTCTTCATTATAAATAAAAATAAATATCTAAGGGTACATACATATGTATGTTCATAAAAAAAAAAAAAAATTGAGGATAAATCATAAAATATTTACCCCATAAGTCTCATTGTTAGAAATAATTAAAATTACAACTGAAAAACTGAAATGAAATAAAATACTTGTGTTTTAGAGATATAATATTCCAATTTGGGTCCGAGCAGTCTTCAGTGTGGTCAAGCATTTTAATCCACTGGCAGGATTCAGGTATTTTGATTATTCATGATTTTTGATATTTTTTCAGCATTTCAATTTTCCGAAATTCCCAAAATTATCATTTTATTAAGGGGGGGGGGGGAGATTTAAACAAAAAAATACCCTTGGTTTTTTCAGGATCTCTGGCCCAGCAGGCCCCGGACTTGTTAAACGGATCAGACCTGATTTAATGAATAAGTACAAAGGATTGATTGAGGAAGAGAAGTTACATGTTGTTTCAGAATATCTTTTCCATTGTAATGCTCACAAACCCAGTGGAGAGTCTGCATTTCACAGGCAGGGTTAATTCATATTCCTTATTTTTATTATTATTATTATTATTATTATTAATTATTATTATTATTATTATTATTATGTCATATAGCGTTTACCCCAAAGAATGGTTATGCACTATGCCTTTCAGTGATTTACTGCTAAGCCATGGTAATGTGTATACCAGATTGTTAGAACAAGCCAAAGGTGGTGGTATAAACCACGTAGAGATAATCACTTAGTGTACACATTTTCTAGTTGAGGAAACAATTTTGAGAAAACAAATTTTTGTCTTTTCATCACTATGTTTGAAAGTGTTCGGTTACAAATATTTTGTTGTGAATTTAAATAGTTATTGTGAACTATTTATTGGTTCAATGAGAGCTATTGTTAACATTGGTCATTTTTAAAAACTTACTATTTAACTATCATTCATTATGAAGGATTATTCTCACAGCGATCCCAGTCTTGTGTGAAATGAGAGGCTTAAATTAGAAAGAAAACGTTTTTAGAGGAACACAATTTTTGAAGAACAAAAAATGTAAATGTTGGAACTGCAATTGGCGAAAAAAGTAATCCCCCACATTAATGATTTGATTTGATTTAAGACAGTTTGAGTATGTGTATTTCAGTAGAATTCAATAATACCTCAAGAAATACTGCAATTAATTAAAAAGTGAAAGTAAAAGTAAAGTAAACAATTATTTATTTATGAAATATAACAAAAACACACAAAATTGAGTTTTTCAGGAGAAAATATTTAAAAACCTTTTAAAGTAGAGGTTGTGGAAATATTTCCCCCGATTCTAAAAAATATAAAAATACAAATTGAAAAGGAAAGGAAAGGATAAGGAAAGTTACATATTTATTCTTAAATATAACAAACAAAAATGATATATCTCTTTATTTATTTAAATATAATTTCTAGTATGATGAAGGAAATGGCTTGGGCCCGAAGTCCAATGCTACCTAGACTCAAGGACCGAGATCACAAAGGTACATACATGTTTTTATAAACTGCTTAAAAGGTTTTTTTACAATCTCTATAATTTGTATTTTGTGTTGATGTTTTTGGATTCAATGCACAACAAGAACGCCAAGATGTTTTTAGGACCTCTAGCAAAGTTTATGTTTAAAAAAACTATTTATTTTAGGTCTTAAAAATTTCTCAAATAAAAGTTGTAGCAGATAAAATAACAATTGGATGCTAAGCAATCTCAAAATTGTCAAGAAAATTGAAGTGTGAGAAATTATTTTTAAATAAAAACACTTTCTTATAATTTTTTGACTTGGAACTTTGGCCCATGACCAGGAACTATGAAGTCAGCAATAGATAGGATTTTCTCTCTGTTCATTTTCTGGGCCGCCTCATTTTCCGAACCTAAAATCGTCAATTTTAAATAAATCTCATGATTAAAAATTAAAAAATTTATAGAAATATTGACCTGCATCTTTCCAAATTTTATCATCTGTCAGATCCTCTTGTTTCTCAAACAGATCTCCAGCTATAACCACAACACCATCTGTAAAGTATTTTCAAGTGTTACCGACCAAATTATTTCTTAACTTCCTCTGTAACAGAGGCTCATATTTTCCCTTTTCTCCCCCCCCCCCCCTCTTGAGAATCATTTTTAAGGGCAGCTTGATATCCTGTTTTGTACGTCGACTGGTTAAATCATCATTATTGCTATCAGGAGGTTTTTATTGCTAAACTTTTAGGGAAAATCTATTCAAATATGAAAAAGCTTGCAAATTGATAAAACAAATATTTCCCCTAAAAAAGGGGTTTTTTTTTGTAAGACTTTCCCCTCCCCCCAACCCCCACCTTCCAGCATGAAATGTCTACCTTTTGTTAGAACTTTGAGACTGACGCTATCATTAGTATGGCCAGGTGTAGGAATTACCACTAGATCCTCTCCATCTAGTTCCAGAGGTTCTCCACATTCGAAAGGATGTATGAAGTACTCATCCTTCTTGTGAACTTAAAAAGATAATCGAGGATATCTGAACTGTAAGGGATTGAATTGTTATTTCATGTGACCCTCCTTTTAATGTTCTGCAATATGAGAACTCTCATTTGATCTCATTAAACATGCCTTTTGGGTTTATGCAGAAGAGAAGAGAAAGGAAATAATCAAATTTTATCTTTTTGCAAAATAGAAAATGAACATCATCCTCCTTATTGATGTTTAAATGAAGGTTTAATTAAGGATGTAACTACAGGGTAACTTGACATTACATAAATCATCTTTATATACAAATTAACAAAATTATTTTTCTACCTGAGAATCCTACAATATGCTGAACTGCAGCTGTGAATAGATTATTGTTCCCAACATGATCAGGGTGCCCATGAGTACAAACTTAAAAAAAAAACATATTTCATAGAAAAGTTTTTAGCAAAACATTATTCAATAGTAACAGTTCAAGATTATTAAACTTAACCTTTATTTATTTTCTGAAAAATCTTCACTGTTTGTTTTATTTTTGATTTGAAGAAGTTTTTTTACATATTTATTTTTAAATTTTGAATTTTTAACAATATTCTTTAAATATTTATATGACTGCAGATGCAAATATTTTGACATTTTTATATTCCTTGTTCTACCTTTTCTTCTTGTCCGTACATCAATCATATTTAGGCTAATTTTGAAAAAAAAAATTTTAGACATCCTCGCATTTTGCCAAAACTGCCAGTTTTGGAATTACATGTAAGTTAAGGTGCCTTTCTCATTTTGCACAAGATGATTGGATGATTTGCAACATAATTTGAGTTGGGCTGATTTGCTTTCCTTTCCTCTGAACTCTGTATTGTTTGCACATATGTTATATGACTGAGCACCTCACTTTCTTAAACATTTTACTTAGGATAAAATGAATAGAGGGGGTTGGAACATCTCCTAGCCACTTCTCTAATGTTGTCTCCTTTCGTCATTAGAAAAATTGATAGTGTATAGGTCAACATTAGAGATTTCCCTTACAATTTTTCCTGTTCAATTTTCTTTTTTCTTGTTTATTGTTTCTACGTTTTGAGGCCTCTCCAAATAGTTCTTGTAACATTGAGTTACGGAGCATGTAGGAGAGAGATAAGAAGGTTTGGAGAAGGAAGGGTATGAGGGATTGCTCCCTGTTTACCTCATTGTTAAAGTCTTTCTGACTAAGCAAAATTAAGGAACCCATAGCTGAACCGCTAATGCAAAATGGGGAGTTGTAAGCCTTAAAGCCCCATCAGGTGAAATCTTCCACAGTAGACCAGTCAACACATCCCGCCAATAAAAAATCAGGATCATTGAACATGGCTTACATACCCAACAGGGTTTTCAGCTGAGACAAGCTGAGGATGGATGTCCTTTTTTATTTAACTCCTATCTTTCACTCACTACTTCCCTGTATGATATGTTATGAGCAACTCAACGCAGCACTGGTTATGAGACACTATGAGAGATCCTCTTCCTGGTGCAAGCAGTAATCAACTGTGATTTGAAGAAGCAAATTAAAATTTCTGTTGAAAAAAAAAGGATTAATGATTCTTTTAAATATTATTTGAAATAAAAAGTTTAGAAATTTACCTAAGTGAGTTATGTCCTCTGGTGACATATTGAACTGTTTCAGACCTTCAATAATCTTCTCCTTATCCCAAGGCGACATTGTGTCAACAACAACCTGATGGAAAATAGATCAAATTTGAATTTAAATTGATTGCTTCTTCTAAAACTTTTTCTCATTTCCATAATTCAAGACTAAAAAGTGAAAACTTAAAATTTTGCAAATTCTGATATCCTAACTAATTGGTGATTTAACACCTTAAAACCCTAGGAGAAGTATTTTAATCCTGACGGCTGTTTCTAAGACTATGTAAGGTCCTATACCAGCTACTTGATGTTTGGTATTTTTGGACAAAATTAAAAAAAAAAAAATTTAGAAAAATGAACTCATATCTATTAGTCTATGTGCTTGATAATTTGTTACGCAACAGCTCTACCTTGAATTTTCCTCCTGTAACTAATGAACAAGATCCATTAGCTGTCATAATACCATCCTCTCTTAGCTTGGAATATCCCTCAGCCAAAACATGTACTTCGTACATTCTATCTGAAATAATCTAGATAATCATTCATTACATCAGGATTTACAATTTTTGTCCTAGCTTGCACCTTAATTTTTGCTTTGTGATGCACTGCCCACTGAAGGCCAGGGCCTTGGGTTTCCACAGTCACCTAAGGTCGGTCTTAGGGTTCTGCATGTGGGTGGGACCTTTCTTGGATCTTATATTTTTTATCTAATTTTTCTAGTTCCATTAACGGTGATGTTTGGGGCAAACTCCTGGATTACTTCTATTCCTCAAGAAGAGTTTCAGGTTTGACATTAAAGGTTTTAAATACTCTTTTGAACATTGTAATTTGCAAATTTAAATCAATTTTGTTTAATAATCCTTTCTTCTGAAGTTTCACATCTTTGATCCTAATTTCTTGCATATATTTTAACTGGCAATGTAGGCTATCTGGGACTAGTATAGTGACTAGTATAGTTTAACCACACAGACTAAGAATTTAACTTATTGCCATTTCATTTGTCCTAGAATGTGTGATAAATGAAACTATTTTGCGAATCAGAATTGCTCAGTAATTCTGCCCCAGAGCATCCTTCTACAGTAGTGTGGTGGGAGCAAAGGGGTGTCAAAGCTAAAAAGTGCTAGCCCCTTAAAGCGGATAGGGCTCTCCAGTGCTTAGGATCCATTTAATTTTGATGCGAATCCGGATCCAGATCCTATATCCGCACTGGAAAAAAATGGATCCAGATCCTGATTTCTTCAAGATTTACTGAATTTTTTAACAAAAAATAATTTTCAAATTTTTTTTTACATATTTTTATCCCAAAACTTTATGAATCATGAGATTTTTAAAATCTCTCGTTTTTTCAAAAGTTCAGATTTTGGTTTTAGGAGTAAAAAAGTTTTTTTGCAGTTCCTGGATCCAGATCCGGATCCAGGAAGCTAAAATCTTGCGGATCCACCGGATCCGGATCCCAAAAAGGGAGAGTTTTCAGAATATTCCCTTATCTTATCTTATTATTTAGGAGTCTAGTGTTGAGAATGTTGAAGTACACCTCATCTCCAATGCTGGTCATCATATATATGCTGATCAGCATGAGCAGTTTAATCAAATCCTGAGAAATACGCTTATGAAGAGAAAATAGTTCCAATATGTCTTTTCATTATACAATTCTAAAAATCTTTAAAAGCATTTTAAGAAGTGTGATCAAAAAAACAGAAGTAACATATTTTTCAACAAAATCATTGCATGATCAGGATTATTGTATCCATTATCCTCCATGCATATAATCGTATCATCTGTGCGCATATTCAAGATCCATACAGATTGTATCAACATGATTAATGTATCATCTACATTAATTAACTTAACCCTTATCTATTATCACTGTAATATATGTGCAGTTTGTACATTTTTCACTATGCATATAATCGTATCATATGCACATATCCAAAATCCATGTAGATTGTATCAACAAAGTTAATGTATCATCTAAATACCATATCCATTATCTGTTATCATCTTGTCATCTTCAAACCAACTATAGATAATATCATAAGAATTACCAAATAACTTATCAATTACCATATCAATCTTTTATCATTTTATCAGTTCGCAATTATTCAAAATTCATATATATTATATTAATTGAATTACCAAATTCCTCTTTCTTATCAATTACCATATCCATTTTCTGTTATCACAATATCATCTGCAAACCATCCAAAATCCATATTGATCGTATCAACAAAATTACCTTCTTACCCTTTATCCACTTCAATTGCTATTTCTACTTTTCATATTTTTCAATAGAAGAAGTGATCAAATGCTAATCCATTTTATGGTATTACATTATTCATATCACAGCACTAAAATTCATTTTGATGAGGTTAATTGCAATTGTTTCCATTCATGATATTTTTAAAATTTGTCTCTTGTTTTGAGTTATAGTAAGTTCTCTTATTGAAGCAACAAATTCTTAAAGACCATTTCGAATGTTAATCGTGACCATGTTTTTAAAAATTAGCCACTTTAGTAGAATTAATTGTCATTTCATAATAAGAAGAATAGTTCTGGAAAAATATATAAATTATAATATGTATTATTTGATGGTAAGATGAATTCAAAAAGCATTATAACCCCTAGAAATGTGATTAACTATGTACACCAGTGAGAAATTATATTTACAGTGTAATAATATATTTTTCCATCCTTCTGTAATGTGTAATGACCACTTTTAAATGAAAAATGAAAAAACTTCCCCTCTAGATAATATTGGTTTGTATTATTGTCAGACGTTTTTTTTTCATCCTTCGCAATGAAATCTTTTTAATGAAAAATCCACTGGATAATTCTGTTATTTATTGCTAGAATTTTTTTGAAACAAAATGCATATTTTTAAGTTAAGAACTTTTAGTTTGTATGATAATAAATTGTAACAAGAAAATGAGAAATCTACTTGAAGGATTCTAATCACCATTTTCATGTTCATATATTTTATTTTAAACTCTGGAAAGTTAAAATCTCTCATGTATCACGTATCCTGGGATAAAATAATTGTGTATGATTATTTGGGGATTATGGTTTAAAAATATGCTAAATTCTAATATTTAATAAATTCCAATAATTATTAAACCTTAAATATTTTTTTGTTTAAGAACATCTTAGGTAGTCAAAATTTATAATTTATATTTAGATTAAGTTGATATTAATAGTTATAAATACAACTAATCTAATATTAAAAATGAAAATTTGTGATTCAAATTTTTTTTTAAATCTAGTTAAACATATAAAAATTTACAATATTTTAATTAAATAAATTTTCAGACCAGAGAATGGAAAATGAACTATAAAGCTGGGACCTGGAAAAAGGTGATACTTACCAGAATGAAATCTTTTGTAAATATTAATCCAAAAAAGTTTTTCTTAGTTAAAACAAGATATCAGTGTTTTTTTTTGTCTGGGAAAGAGAAAAATTCAGTTAATTTTCCTCCTTATGACTGCTACATAGATCTGCTTGAACTAAATGGCAAAGCGTTTAAGATATAAAAAAGAGATCAAGATTTTTAGGAGGTTAGAGGTTTATCTTTTAGATATATTAATGTACAGGGTGTCCCACGAAACATGACAATAGGAAGACGACTTGAAAGTCGTCTTTGGTATTTGAATTTATTTGTGACATTTAGTCTTCTATCTACAACAATTATCACATAATTCTCCTAGCCCTGGTATTTCCAAAAAGTGGTCTGCGTTTTTTGTGCTTTCAATATTACCTGAGATATAAAGAGTTTGGTTCAGATTTCAATTTTGTTAAATAAAAGCAAAATTGTCGAAATCTGAACGAAATTCTTCATATCTCTGGCAATATTGAAAGCACAAAAAAGGCAGACCACATTTTGGAAATGGCAGGACAAAGGAAATTTTGTGATAATTATCTCTAAAAATTTACTTCTAAAATTAGGTTGACAAATAAACGCAGCAAATTATATCAAAAATCAAGACGACATTCAAGTCGTCCTGCTTACTGTCATGTATCGTAGGGACACCCTGTATATTATTATATTATTATTTTACCAATCCCCCCAGCAGCGGGGTGTTAAATTACTTGTATGCCCCTTCCTTGGGACAATTGGTTCAAATTTCATCCCAGTTTTAGAAGTTTTAGTAAAAATTAATGCATTTTGATCTCAGTAGACGACAAAATTGTGTACATTATCTACGTATTCAAGAATAAAAAATTTGATTTGAAATTTCCCTTTACTTCCCTGTAAAGCATTTATAATGAATATGTGAGAATAATTATAAATGCCCAATAGTAAATAATTTTTGATCCAGATTGCACCTGTTGGAATTATACTCGTTCTCTCTTCAATATTCCATATATTTCCTTATTTTTTCAAGAAACCTCAACTCCAAGAAAAGCCTCAAACTTTAAGGGAAACAAGGACACATCTAAAATTTAGATTTAAGGTCAACATTTTTATATGTTAAACATTTTTTGGAATTGACAACAACAAACTAAATTTAGTTATTGTTTTTTGGAAAAACAGTAACATTTTTTGATAACATGGTTGAAAAGGGGCTGGATCCGAGGCCCACATAGTCTGAGTTATTACAATATTTATTGAAATCAATACTCCATTGTTTTTTATCTGAATGTTAAATACAGGGGCGTATTCAGGAATTTGTCCAGGGGGGGGCTTAAATTTTTTTCTCTTTCCAGAGGGGGCTCAGCAACCGTTGGGGCCTGAAAACCCCCTGAAATCAATAGATTTCACTGGTTCAGGGGGAGCCCCCCTCTGAATACGCCTCTGGTTAAATGTCATCCTAGTTTGACTATTAGTGATCTCATGAAAGAGAAGGAGAAGAAGGAAAACTGATGATTAGTTGATTGATTGATCGATAACACCAGACCAAAGATATAAAATACATACCAGCATGATTTCTTCATTAAGAAAGACTGTGTCATTAGGCAAAAGGTCAGTGATAGATGCATTTTGATTTTTTATCTTTTGTAAATTTCAAATCAGTTTTTATACAATTATCTATTGTATTGTAGAACTTTTTTGAATTGATTTGTTTGTTTATCTTCACATTGTTGTCTTGTTCAATAAAGTTTCTGAAAATAAGTTTTTAATTTTTTTTCAATTTGGCAAAAAAATGGTTTTCATATTTCACTAATTGAAGATAACATATTAATATTATAATGTAACTAGCGTTTATAACTAACTTTGTTCGTTTTCTAGAACAATTAAAGGTTTTTAACTAATTAAAGACACCACATAAAAGTTGCTTTTATTTGACTATGCAATATTCATCCTTAGAGAAAATACAAGGGAAAAGGAACAAAAAAACGATAGTTTTTGGTTCTTTTTTTATTCGGTTTTTTTGCATATTATCTTCGCTCAGGGTCAAAATTTTGCATAATGTAAGGAATACAAATGTTAAAAGTTAGCAATTTTAAATTAAAACTAATCAGACCTCTGAAAAGAGCAAAAACTTTTAAAGTAATAAATGACTGCCCATCATTAAATGGAACATGTTGACTGTTCAGTATGAGGCTGGGGGACTGGAGAAGAATGAACAGTTCAACTGTTAAATATGAGGTGGTTCTCAAGGAAGAGTTGATTCAGGTAAATAATCTAATCTGGAACTTTATAAATAAACGGATATGATTAAACTGGTTCAACTACTTATGATAAGTTGTTCAGCAATCTTATTGGTTTAAACAAAACTTCCAAATAGTTTATAATTTCCAAAATAAATTGAATAGGTATCAATTATTCAGGTTAAAACTATAAGTTTTAGCTGGAGAATAATATCCAACCGAAAAATTTGCAGCCCTAAAGTTTTGAACTTTTACTAATTATCTCATTTTACCCTAGATTAATCACTAACAATGGTTTGATTAACTAATCCGGTTTTGTTCTGTCTCTCATAATAGAAACATTCATTTTTAAATGTTCAAATTGCAATGGCAAGTGACAACCTAAGGAAAACTGTGTTCTTTGTCAAAATATTAACCTGTCATTTAATGCATTTTTTATTCAGGATAAAACAGAGAATATTCTAGACCAAATATTTTTGAAAGCAGCTTCAGAACTACAAAACAAGGTTTGGTTTTTTGGTTAACAAAGTATAATTTCTCGTGTTTTTGGCTTTTGAAACTCAATCCCACAGCAACTGTAATGCGATGTTTAAACGCAGAAACCCTAAATCTTAAAAAAATAACAATTATTGTTTAAGTACAGGGTGTCCCATGAAACATGACTGTTGGTGAATAATTTAAAAAGTTTTCTTCCATAATTAATTAAGTTGTTTAACACCAAAAAGAATTACAAGAATATTTAATGGGAGTCATGTTATGGTAAAATTGATTTCAAAGTAAAATATATTTAAGTAAAAGATTTTATTAAACGAAAAAGAATGCAAATATCTATTACAGTATAGGGAAGAAGAAATTCCGAATTATTTACTAACTGTCATGTTTCGTGGGACACCCTGTAAATCAGTGCTTAGGATCCATTCAATTTTGATGCGGATCCGGATCCGCTCTGGAAAAAATGGATCCGGATCTAAATCCGGATCCCGATCCCGATCCAGGTCATTTCTATAAGGTTTACTGAATTTATTTAACAAAAAAAAATTTCAAATTTTTGGTTTTATTTTTTTCGCTTATTTTTATCCTAAAACTTGATGAACCATTCAGAAATGAGGAAATTTTTATAATCTCTTTTTTGAAAAGTTCAGATTTGGGGATTTGGAGTCAAAAAGATTTTTTCAGTTTTTGGTTGATATTTTACCCCTTGGATCCGGATCCGTGGATCCGCATATTTTTGCGGATCCGGATCCAGGAAGCTAAAATCTTGCGGATCCAACGGATCCGGATCTGGATCCTAAGCACTGCTGTAAATGATTTCTTTTATAATCAACCCTGATAATTCTTGGTAGCTGTTTTAGAAATTATATACCCCTTAAAATAATAGCATAATTTTTGAGGATCTGGGGGGAAAAATGTAAAATTAGACATCAAAATGTTTCTCCATTTAAGCGAATACAACCTTTTAAAAAGTTTACAAACATTAATTCTGGGGGGGGAATGTTTTTTTGAGAAAATATACACCCCTGACATAATTTTAACAAAATACATTTATAGGATGAAATAGATTGGGAAAGTTCAATGGATATAATTAAAAGAACAGAACAGGTTCTTCCTGAAACTAAACAAACTGAAGAAGATTTGGTGAAAATAAGGTAAAAAACAAATTGTTAAAAGTCCTTCTACCCAAAGCTCCTCATTTTATTAAGTGTTTTTAGAGTATTTTTTCCTTTATTTGACATTCAAGAAATTTTTCTTGAAAATAAAACCTAGAAATACTTGACCGAAGCTCATGTTTATTTTATTAAGTTTTGACGATTTTTTTTTTTTTTGGAAAAGTCAAATCTTAAAAGGAGTTATTTTCTAATCCTTTTATCATGTAGTATTATCAATGGTGAGTAGGATCCAGATCCGTTTGATCCACAAGATTTTGGCTACCTGGATCCGGATCCGCAAAAATATGCGAATCCACGGATCCAGATTTAATATCAAGCAAAAACCAAAACAGAAAAAAATTACTTTAAAACCAAAATTTTAACTGTTGAAAAAAGAGAGATTATAAAAATTTCCTGATTTCTGAATGTTTCGTCAAGTTTAAGCATAAAGATGAACGAAAAAAATGAGACAAAAAATTTGAAAATTCTGCTTATTTAAAAAAATTCAGTAAATTTTAAAGAAAAACCTGGATCCGTATCCATTTTTCCAGTGCGGATCCAGAATCTGGATCCGTATCTGCATCAAAATCTATAATGGACCCTAGGCCATGGAAACTTAAAGGGACTGTAAGTGTAAATTCAAGTGACCCTCAATGCAAAGATGACAATGCCTAATTCACATTCACAATGGTACCACAATGGTACCCTGAGATGCTTTGTCAGCGCAAGAATGAATTGGATATATGATTATTCAATTTTGGTTTCAATACAAAAGTTACGTGCGAATTTCAGTGTAGCAAAAAAATCTAGAAATAATTTGAATTACACACTTGCAAACAATGCTTAGGATCCAGATCCGGATGCGTTGGAGGGATCCGCAAGATTTTGGCTTTTTGGATCCGGATCCATAAAAATATTTGTATCCGTAAAAATATTCAGATCCACGGACCCGGATTCAAGGGGCAAAATATCAACAAAACACTGTAAAAAAAGTTACTTTCAAACCCCAAATCTGAAATAGAGATTATAAAAATTTCATGATTTCTGAATGGTTCATCAAGTTTTAGAATAAAAATAAGGGAACAAAATAAGACAAAAAACTTGAAAATTCTGCTTTGTTAAAAAAATTAAGTAAATTTTATGGAATGGAATTAACCTGGATCTGGATCAGGATCCATTTCTTTCCAGTGCTGATCCAGGATCTGGATCCAGATACGCATCAAAATTAAATGGATCCAAAGCACCTAGAAAAGGATTAGATTTTTGAATAGATAAAGGTTGATAGATACTGTTGTTAATTGGGCGCTGTCATCTAATCATCTTTGCATGGAGGGTCACTTGAAATTAGGGTTTCCAGCAAAAAGTTAAAATTGCTTTGCGAAAATTTCACATTTTTGCACACAAAAAATGTAATAAGAAATGCGCAAGTTTCGCGAAAAAATGCAAAAATGCGAGAAAAAGTTTACTTAATTCAAACAAAAATTTTCGCATGAAATTACGGCTACAGTCCCTTTAAATTCCTCTTTTACCGATTTTCTAATCATGATCACTCTCTCTTTAATCCTAGGGCTTCCCGGCCAATAGCCTCCTTAGCCTCTATAGTCAATGAATCAGCAACACTGCAGCGTCTGGTAGATCTAGGAGTTAACCTCCACAAGTGGGAGGTCAGAGGTCACATGGGAATGGCCGTTAAACTTGATTTCACAGAACACGTGGCTCCTAAAATACGTTTTTTAGCAGACCTTGGAGTTCACCATCATAAGGTAATAAATGAATATGATAAACAAAATTTTTTTTTATCTAAAAATCAAGTAATGTTTTCTTAAGGGCCGTTACTTCACTTTTGTTTTAGATTGGAATTGTGTTGTCAAGCTGTCCAGAAATTCTGGAAACCCCTAAAGAGGAAAAAACGGATCTGTAGACTATTGTAAAAAAAACTGTTGTCATATTAAGAGACTTTCGACGCAATTTCAAGTGACCTTTAATTGGCTAAGAGTTATATACCTGTCAACATATTGGGGAAAAAATTATTTTTTGGGGGGGGGAATTATTTTTCAAAAAAATAGATACTTAGCTTGGGAGGGGGGAGGAATACAATAAATTATTTTCTCTTTTACTAATTTTTATTAATTTATCAAAAATAATCCATTCTGGTGGTCTCAAGGATCTTGTGGCTCGGGTTGCATATCTGGCGTCCAAGAAGTTTTCCAAAACAGATATTGCAGTTTTAATTGCGAATTGCCCTACCTGGCTTAAATTCTCAGGTAAAAACCTTGTAAAAAATAAGCTTTTTATACTTTTTTTGCGTTAATTATATTACAGAAAACTCTTGAGAAATCTCAACGAAAGTTTCTAAAATATCCTGTAGCCAATTGTTATTGGAGGTTTGAACTCATGAAACGAAAGAGATTTAGTTGACCCAGTCTCGTCTATGCAAATGTTTTAGTTCATAGTATCCAGTCACGTCTATGCAAATGTGTTAGTGCATGTTATCCTGTCACGTCTATGTATTAAAATAATATTGTGATTTATTTCCTCATGTTTTATGTATATTTATAGTTTGTAAGATTTGAAAGTTTATGCACACTGCACAGTGCGCAGGTAGAAATGCACAGATAGTTAGGCCAGTAGGAGTTAAAAAGTTAGAATGGAAACATCAGGCATTTTATTTGGATTTAAAGAAAAGTCAATCAAAAGTAAACATTCAAAGAAAATTGATTTATCAAATTTGTTTATTTGTTTATCCAAAATGAATGTGAATTTAGGACTGAAGAGAATGGATAGGAAAGAATAAAAAGATAGAATTTGTCCAACTGATGTAAGTAAATTTCTAAAAAATAATAAGAAGATAATAGTTTATTTCAAAATATATATTGAATATAGATTATCCTTAACAAATGTATGTATATATGATAATTTCGTAAATATTGTTTTTTTTCAGTTGAACTTCATGAATAAGAAAATAAAGAAGAAATTAAAGAAGAATAAATATTTCTTATGAATAGTTCTAAATCATTCAAATTAAAAGAAGAAACCCTATTCCATTACAGTCTAAGCAAATGTTTTAGTGCATAGTATCCAGTCACGTCTATGCAAATTTTTTAGTGCATAGTATCCAGTCACGTCTATGCAAATGTTTTAGTGTATAGTATCCAGTCTTGTCTATGCAAATGTTTTAGTGCATGGTATCCAGTCACGCCTATGCAAATATTTTAGTGCATAGTATCCAGTCACGTCTATGCAAATGTTTTAGTGCATAGTATCCAGTCACGTCTATGAAAATGTTTTAGTGCATAGTATCCAGTGTCTATGCAAATGTTTTAGTGCATGGTATCCAGTCACGCCTATGCAAATATTTTAGTGCATAGTATCCAGTCACGTCTATGCAAATGTTTTAGTGCATAGTATCCAGTCACGTCTATGAAAATGTTTTAGTGCATAGTATCCAGTCACGTCTATGCAAATGTTTTAGTGCATAGTATCCAGTCACGTCTATGCAAATGTTTTAGTGCATGGTATCCAGTCATAGCTGGGTTAACTACGTCTTTCTACTCATATGAACCCAACTCTTGTGTGGATTGGGAGCTGACACCATTTAAAGGAATCACACAATGGAAATTAACCATTTATGGCCACATTTTTTAACTATTTCATTGGAAATTCATACTGAACACTTTTGCTTTGTGTAAAACTTTTATATTATGCCTTTGCCAAAAGTAAAATTTTAAATTTTAACTTGTAGCTTTTAAAAAATTTGTGTTGGCCATTTTTAGTTTTTTTAGTATTCGCCCCATTCCTGAAGGGGTACCTTGTTGGAATTTGAAACTCCACTTTTTTGGGCAAGTGAGGTCTATTTACACAAATATGCAGATACAAGAAAGGATTAATATTTCAGACATTCTAACAGCCCCTAAGCCCCTGTATTAATCATAATTTTTTTTTTTAGTAAAGGGTATTGATGGACGTTTAGGATTCCTTCAGAAAACCTTTAAGCTCACTGGGGACCAGGTTATTTTAACTAATTTTGTAGAATATAAAAAGGGAAATCATTTAATTATTTTACGTTTACGTTATTTTAAGGTACCCTTATTTATTTGTCTGATTCACAATGATACTCTTTTAACTTTTGATTTGATCAAGAATTACCGAGGTATTTTTTAATAATTGAAAATTGATTTTTTTAACTATTGTAACTTATCCTTTAAAAAAAATTTTTAAAACATTGTTACTCTCAAATAAAGGTTTAAAGGAGGGTACCGCAGTGAATCCGACATGCCAAACTCTTAACTAGACAATAAAAAATATTTTTTTTTTTTACAATAAAACCAATGTATCTGGATTTTAACCAATTGTTAGGTGCGTGAGGTTGCAATCCGTTGTCCCAGACTAGTGTTATGGAACAATCTATTGAAGGGTGTTCGAGAGAAGGAAATTTAATGATTGATTATGAAATTACTTACCTTGAATTGAAGATTTTTCATTTGAAAAATGAATAATGTCTTTAGAAAGGGGGATATGAAGATATCTAGGGTAATTTTAGATTCAAAATTAATTTATCATTTCAAAGAATTGCAGGCATGAAAGGGGGACAATTATCCAATTTTGGGACAAAAGGAACTTAAAATTTCTTTAATTTCTTTTAATTCTCGCCAAATTAGAAAAGAATTATTTAAATCCTTTCCTCTTTAGAAGACCAAATTCAGCCATAAAAGCAATGCTTGCTGCTGGTCCTTATATATTAACCAATTGATGGAGAATAGGAAAAGTGCTTTAAAAATAATATATTTTTTGTTAGATAAAAGTTTGAAATGTTTTAAAATACTGTAAATGGCCTATTCCAATATTGATCACTAAAAGTACATATAAATAAATGTGTTATCATTAATTTCCTCAGATGTTTGCATTCTATGAAGAAATGGGATTCTCCAAGGAAAATAAACAAAATCTTGCCAAAAAAAAATTTAATTGGCATGACATGAAAACATGACATTTTTGAACAGTTACTAATGCAACGTTAAAATGGAAACTTGATGTCATCTTTATTACTTGGTTCCCAAATTGGCATATTTCTTTCAAAGGTTTATTCTAAAGGTGTTTCATTAAATCAAGTTTCCTATAAGATCAACAAAAATGCATCCTCAAGTTTATATTTACTATGAGATCAACAAAAATGTATCCTTTTAAATTGTAAAGTAAACACTCACCAAAAGGTTGTTTGGTAAGCCTGTGTCTGGGCTACCTACTCTTGGCAAAACTTAAAGAAAAGCGGATATCCAGAGTCCTGGATTGAACTGGTTTTAGGCACTTTAATGATCATTGTGAAAACTAATAATAATAATGTATGAAAAACAAGATAACAAAGTTATAAGTGAGGTTTTGTTTGGTTCAGCAAGAGATTAAAAGCATCCTACTCCAGGACCCGGGCAGTTTCATGATTAAGTCTAATCCTGCACTTCTAGACCAATTCGATCTGTTGCATAACCAGGGATATTATTACAACCATTATAATCATAATTCTACAATTTCAAATGATCCTCAATGTAAAGATGACATTGCCTGATCCACAAAGGTACCATTGACACCATTATCTGATTGATAATGTGGAAGATACTGTCGTTTAAAAGTTTTTATTTCTAATAATCCCTTTTTGTTTCCCTGCAGTAGAAATGCACAAGTCACTTTTGTAGAGAATGCACAATTAATACTGATATCCACTATGGATACTTGATTTCTGCTTAATCTGCTCTTTTTCCCTCTTTTCTGATATCCCTAATGATTTCAACCAATGAAAATTCTCTCATTAAATGGTGCACAAAATTTCAAATGTCCTGGCCTCTGATTCGTTGAATTTTATACACTTTTACACTGAAGATTAAATTAATTTGGAGATTGATAAAAAAAAGAAATCAATCCACAATTCTAAAGTTTTCAGCTCAGATTTCAAAATTATAAATGTTGACAACTATTCATACTTAATCAGAAAAAGCTTTTAATGGTCAGTTGTGAATCGGCCATTGCCATCTTTCCATGGAGGGTCACCTTGAAATTCTACTTCTCCATTTAACATAGAACTTTTGGTCAGTTCAGAATATTTGATCTTTTGATAGCTAGAGAAAGTTGTTGAATTAAATTATATAGATTGGGATTCCTCATAGTATACTGGTTAAGTTCCCATCTGTTCTTAGAAGGTAAATCAATATATTCCAAAAAATTTCAAGTTTGAATTTTAGATTATTATTTAGAGAAAACTGAGAGAATCAGTCATTTTACTTGACATTTAATAATTCATTATATCTAATAGCTGATACTAAAAAAATAAAATTATTTTCCCCTTTTGTACGTAGCCTTTTTGTTTTTACCTTCAAAATTTATATTATATTTTTTTTCGATTTTTAAAATTTTACAAAATTTGTCTTGATCTTTGAAAACCAGGACTTAATAACATTGCAATTGGTTGTAACTGCCATTGTGATTAAAAAAAAAGAACCATTTGATGGATGAATTACCTAGATCTGTGTATACAAGTGAAGGAAGGCATAAATTTCTGACCCATCTACATAAAGCCCAGTACAACCCAAATCTTCCTGGTTATGTTTCTCCAGCCATGCTTGCAGGAAATACTACATTTAACAATTGAAAGTCTAATATGATAGTTTTGCATTGGAAATAATAATTTGTCAAGCTTTTTCAGAAAATTAGGACCTGAGTAATTTTTATTAAATAAATTCTTTAAAAAGCACAGGTTCTCCCTAAAAGTAACTTCATTTGATGCTATTAATGCAGCCTAATTTAAGAAAATGAAATTCCTTTACCAGCAAGAGATTAGCTAGAAAAAAAATAAGTTCAAGTTTTTGATCCAGTTGAGTTATTTAAAAGATTATTTGCTCTTTAAAGTTTCAGATAACCCCCCCCCCCCTCATTGTATTCATGTATGAATTAAATGTACTACACAGAGGGTACAGATGAGGAGTTCTGTGAAAAAGTAGCAAAATGTGATCTTCTTCTATTCCAAAAATTTCTTAGGACTATTTAAATGTCTGTCCATTTTACAGATTGAAAATGGATGAGAATGAGAATTTTGTGCCCCGTGTAAATCAACTTGATGCTGAAGAACTGGATCAAGAGATACTGAATATTTTCAAGGGAGGATTGCAAAATGCTTTCAAGTACTTTTTGAGGTGATTGATTGATAATTCATTTTTTTCTTTGTGTCAATGGCAGGTACCTGAAATGCTTTTTTATGGCTGACCTCGTTCACCATATTTTCAATACAAAAATACTAGTATTCTATTATAAAAGAAATATTTTTTGCAAAGTATTTTTTTTCGTCATTTTTAGGAATCCATTGGATCTGATAGGACCAGAGCTCGAGGCCATCATTAAGATCATTATTTGGAATTTCACATTAAGAGCCAGGTTATAATACTTGGAATAATATTGCAAGGTTATGTTTCCTAACCTTCTCATAACTGATTTCTTATTATTTACTCAAAGCTATGTCTGATTTTTCTTTTATTTCTCCCAAACCTTCTCAAAATATTAACACAGTTTCTTTGAAACTAAATTTTACTTAATAGTAACAAAAATTATTCCAGGAACTCTAGTATTGGGCAGGAATTACTTGGAATAGAGTTCATAGTGAAGAATAGATTGCAAATTGTTGGCACAGGAAATTTAATTCATTCATTCAATTTTAGCTATATAAATTTATAAAATATTGATTAAAATGCAGGGAAATATTAGTATCAACAACTATAAAATGAATTATTGATTATGAAGATGCAAAATTTTACGTACAGTGGTCAGCATACATATCAATACAGTGTCTGTTACTGAAATGTATAATCCAATTTTAAATACCTGATAATTTATTGGTATGTTGAGTGTTCAGAAATCACTTTTTAGAGTGTAGCAATTTTAGTATCAGATACTGTATTGAAATATATGTTAGCCTCCGTAAATATTGTGTCCCCATTTTAGTCATAAATTTGGTATTGAAATATAAACTATTGCAGACCACACTATAATGTTTTAAATGAATGAATCAAACTTCTTTCAAGGCTTTCTGAATATTGTGTTGAAGTATTTGGAAGCCAGACAATCAAGCATTGTTAGGAATAATAAACTTAAATTTTTAATATTTCCTCCATTATTCTCAATTTTTATTGGTCGCTCTTAATTTTTAAAATTTCATGCCTCTTAATTTCTGATTTCTGAAGTAAAATTATTTTTCCTTTCCATTTTTAGTTAACAAAACCTTATTTATATAATTTCAAACAAAACCCATTTCATGAGCTGGAGAAGGTATCTAAATTTAAACAATTAAAAATTATAAAGACTGTTTCCTGGCCGAGAAGAAATGCTCAACAAATCTTTTCAAACTATCCAAAACATACTCAAGGAAAGCCAAGAACAGAAAGTTGAAATTAAGTTAAAGAAATCAAAATCTAATCCGTATAATATTATTTTCTTAAATTTTTTATTTTGGAGTCAAATCATTGGAAATTAAAAATGGTTTTAATTTTTAATTGTTACAATTCTAAGGTAAATAAATCTTGGCATTAGTTTGCAGAATTGGTGAATTTTGTAATATTCCTTCAAAATGGAATATATCCTAACTTGATACAGCGATTACTTAAACTCAAACCAAGGTATCATGTTCGTTTTTATCCATCTTTTGTTATTTGTTCTGGATTGTTCTTTTGTTGCCAAAAAAAGTGGAAAAAGGTTGAATTTGGTGTGAAACTAAGTGCTTAAGGGTGGTTTTAGGCTGATCAAGATGCCAAAATGTACCCTATTATTAAAGATTAAATAAATTTCAAATCAAAACCAGAATAATTATATAGAAATGGTTTGAAGGAAAAAAGAAGGTCAAATTTAAATTTAAGTAATTAGGAGATGAATGGCTCAAGAATCCTTGACATTTAATCTGATGGTATGAAAGTCTGAAAATTTAATTTATAGTGGGAAAATGTTGATTAAAGAGTGAATTCACAGTATCATTGACTACAAAAGTTGAATATTTTTATCCTTTAATCCTTGGATACACCCAAACTTCATTGAAACAAAAGGTTGCTCTTTAACAATAATAATAATTATAATATTAACAATAATAATAATTATAATATTAACAATAATAATAATTATAAATATATTTATTATAATAATTCTATTTATAGACCTGTTGTACAGGAAAGCAGATCAGTGGGTTATTCATTTATGACTAGGTAATTTAATTCTTGAAACCACAAAGCTACTTTAAAGAAATATTTTTTTTTTCAGAAGTTAAATAACCATTAGTTTAAAGTAACTGTTTAATCATTTTCATTGATTTTATATTGTCATGAATTAGGGAGTTGATGTGGCATTTATTGACAGAGCTTGTGATCTTTCTTGTCCCTTTGATAGATATTTCGTCCTTTTATTCAAAGATCAGGTAAATTTTAAAAACAAACAATAAATAAATTACCAAACAAAATAGTTTTACTTTAACAGAAGTGTTTAACATGAAAGACTTTGAAGATGCTTAAAGGTGTAGCATAAATAATTACAGTCTTGCTGTGTATTACAAGATTAATAAGTCTACAAGAAACAGCTATCTTAAATCTACCTAATTGTACATTGCTTCTCTAGACCTAGTAAAGCTGACGAGAACCATTGTGCCACATGTTTGAAGCTTCCTATTGTTAGGCAGACAATAGTTCTTTAAATTGGCAAGGTGGCATGAAATGATATAGTCTATCTTTTGTTATTAACCCAGTTAGCATTGGTCCTGTTGGAGTTTCTTATTATATCTGAATAGAAATTTAGATCCAATGCTGATGGCTTAACATCATTTTACGATTCTTTTAAATATAGCTATATTAAAAATAATTTTTGATAATAATACATTTTCAGATGGTTATTCAACAACTTTATGTTTATTGTTTATGTTTAGAATTGGATGATAACCTTACTTCTGATTAATTTAGATAACCATCTAGAGTTTTGTCAGTGGTTTTATATCAATCAGCATAATATTTTAATAATAATTTATCTTAGTTTTTATTTTGTCTGCTTTAAAAGAACTGTGTCTGAATCAGGATTAGTACTCCATGTTCACATGTATTCTGCTACTACTGCCTAGTTTCATCTTCTTCAGCAGATGGAGAATATATTCCTTGCCCTGTCTGTGGTACAAAGATAAACAAACAAACAATTTGCAGTACAATACATAGTTAACATGTCTAGAGCTTTGTTACAGATTGGTAGACAACTGTAAACACTAAACAAGGGTGAACATTAGTACAAACATTTAATAATTTCCCCCTCCTTTTTCGAAAATCTTCGAAAATGAAAAAGAAATTGCCGTTTTATTTTCATTTTTTATCCAAGAGTTTTAATAATTATTCTTTCAATTATATAATCCTGAGATGGAATTTAAAGAATTTGAGCCGCGGTTTAAATCCGCCAAAACCCGGTTTAAATTTAGCGCCGGCTTAAATCTTGAAACATTTGATACAATTTTAAGTGGAACCAACCATATTTAAACCGCGGCTTAAATTTAAACCGCCGCTCAAATTCTTTAAATTCGGCCACTGGTAAAACATTAAATAAAGGCTACTGTGATGAATCAGTTATAATTTGTGTTAACTGTGTTAGGATGAAATCCAAATATTTTAGATAAAGATAATATATATGTACAGTAGACGTTTTACATAAAAGATTTATTTGTTTCAGTAAAGTGGTAAAATAAAGCTGGATAATTGTAGTTGTGCTCCTGCATTTTATTTGGAAAGATTAATTATTTTCAACTGCTTATTCAAAATATACCTGAGATCAAAACTTGTGAGTAAAAAAACTTGATCTTGATATTCAATGTAACATGTTTGATCCACAAATCTTAATAATCCCTGCCCTAAATGGGATACTCTTATGAAAATAATAAAATTCACAAGACTGCAAATAAAGAATAGATTTTGACCTCTGTTAACTTAGAGTGATATAAAAGATATAAATGCATTTCTTCCAAAAATTTGCAAGTCTCTTTTGTAGAAAATCCACAACTGAAAATAATCAATGTAAGAAAAGCCAGAGTATATTAATGATTATAGCTCAAACAGATGATAATTCAAATACTTATGTATTACTAAAAAATATTTCTATCAATCAACATAAATGTTCCAAAAATAATTCAGAACTGTCAACTATTTGTGTTTATTATGAAAATACAGATCCTAGGTGTTATCAAGGAGATTTGAACAAATTAATATGATTAAGTTTACAGGCTTCCAGGCCTACCGTAGTCCAACCTGAAATGTAATATGGAAATTTTATCTTATAAAAAACTGTTTTTGTTTTTAAATTGCTTAAAATTTGTTTAAATTTTTTTTAAATTTATGAGTAAAAGATACAATTTTTATTTATTATTTAATTCTTTATTTTTTAGTTTATATTTAGTTTCTAATTATACCTTTATTTTTCAGTTTATCTTAAGTTTTAAATTATAACCAAAAACAACAAAATTTGGAATTGCTGTTTTAATTTGTTTTTCCTTTGCAAAATAAGAAGATAGTAGAAGTTGTATTTTATTTGAAACTGTCAAATTTTCTGCAAAAGCAGCTTTTTTTATTTTATAAAAGAGACAACGAGGACAGAGAACTCTGTGTTAAAATCTCTTAAATGCTACTTAAAGTTGTAACTTAACATGAGGGACATTCAAAGTGGCTCATATAATTTCAACATGAATATTTATATTCTGGCACTAGTTTCTGTAGAAAAAAGGACAAGTATGGTTCTTACCTGGCTGAAGATAACGTCCGAAGATCTCAAGTCTTCTTCTAAAATAAGAAATGTATAATGTATATGTATGAATGTATACAAAAAACAGTTAAACAAATCAAATCCAAATGTATTGTGGCAACTCATATGACCCAAGGAATGGTTAAAAAACTGTTAAATTTAAAAAAGTTTCTTAATGAATATAAAAAATGTTTCATGGATAAATTCAATTCTTCAATTAAAAATAGTTTTAATTTTATAAATCCATGAATGTTAACAGAAATACTAGCAAAATTTTAAAACCACTGTTAGTAATAGCAACATTAGTTACAGTGGTGTCAACAGCATACAGTGGAATATATTCAATTGAATACAGTGGAATATATTCAACAGAATAAAACTATAGAATACAGTGGAATTTATTCATCAGAATAAAACTATACTGCTCAGCAGAATACAGTGGAATATATTCATCAGAATAAAACTATACTGCTCAGCAGAATACACTGGAATATATTCATCAGAATAAAACTATAATGCCCAACAGAATACAGTGGAATATATTCAACAGAATAAAAAATATACTGCCCAACAGAATACAGTGGAATATATTCAACAGAAAAAAATATACTGTCCAATAAAATACAGTGGAATATATTCAACAGAAGAAAAACTATATTGTCATACAGAATACAGTGGAATATATTCAACAGAATAAAACCATACTGCCCAACAGAATAAGAACTATACTGCCCACCAGATTACAGTGGTCACCACAACACAGAGGAATATAGACATTTGAAAGACGCCTTGAAAATCATATTGGATGTTTTGAATTCTTCGCTGCCATGTCAACCTAATTTTAAAAAATATGATCCTGGAAAGAATAAGAGGAAAAAAATCTTTAGTTCTGGCATTTCCAAAAAGTTATCTGCCTTCATGTGGTTTAGAAATTTCCGATTCTGATGCTGATTTTTCATATCTCCAGTAATTCCAAAAGAACAAAAAACCAGACCACATTTTGGAACTAGAAAGTAAAAATGTCACCTGTGATTTGGAAACCAAAGATCGAGAAGATGAGATATGGGAGGTTTATGGGAGTGTATTCCACTTGGAATACTTCCAAATACTAACTCCTAAAAAAATCGATGAAATGTTGCGATAGGTACAGACCTAAGGGGGGAGGGGGGGTTAGAAGATTGCTGCGATCCAAAGAAGTTAGGTTAAAAGAGGTGAGGGTGTGTCCTACCGCAGCGTGTTTCCATTATTTTCTCAGTTATTGAAACTATTTTTTGGGAAATACTTGGCAATGATTTCCATAAAATGAAGACACCATTAATAAGTTTTAAAATTAGTGCATTATACCTGCGGAACTTCATAGTCTCCTCCCCTAGCGGCTATAATCAGAACCTCATATGGATTCTTCCCGCAAGAAAATTTACAAACTGGTTCCCCATACCTGGGGAAATATATGTTTATTCAGGATTTTAAATATTTTTTTTTAAAGAATTTATTGTTTATTTCGTAGAATACATTAAATGTTTAAATATTTTAAGAAAATCCAGGTTTTTCAGGGAAATTCGAAGTCAATGCAAATATTTTAAAAATTCTAAATTTTAAAATATATATTTAGAGATAGACATCGTTTTTCCACAAAGATCTAAGGGGCTCCAAAAACTCGGAGATGTTTATGAACATATTTAAAGTTGTTTTTAGGTTTGCATTTAGTATGAGGTTTTATTTTAATATATCACTTTAAAGATTTATCAAAATGAATTCATTTTGGATTTTTCCTGAGTATGCAAAAGTAATGAAATCAAACTTAAAAAGAGCAAACTATTATGAAATATGTTTAACATCTAAGATTCTTGTAAAGGCTCTGAAAAGAAAAAAAACCTTGAAAATCTCAAATCAAATAAAAACAATGCCCAGATTGCAAACCATTTCAAGAAAAAAATCATCTTTGAAACGAAATTTTTATATTTATCTAAATCTCTGTTATTTACCTTGTTAGCTTGATCCAATACCAAGTGGCCAGCTCCTTCAATCCCCAGTGCATAAACCAATCCCTAGGGATCAAACTTTCAATTGAGGATCATTCGCATTATCAATTAGAGATCATAAAGCAGCCCAAATTGTGTTTGAATAATCCAGATTTTCAAGAAATAAATAAATTCATATGGGACAGGGTGTCTCAAAAAACTGTTTTTTAACACCAGGACCTCAATTGTTGCCCAATATTTAAGGCATTTTGAAAAACCTACGCTAGAGGTGTTCAACAAAAATCTTTGCATTTGGGAAATCCTGGGACAATTATGCTGTTCAAATGCTAAACAAATAAAAATTTAATCTAAATCACAACAAATCCTAAACCTTTATGGGTTATAAAATTCAAATTTAACATTTAACTTTAAATCAAAAATATGATTTGCATCAGGGTAATAAAAAAATCTGTAAACATTATTTAACCTAATAGCTGCTCTGTGCCTGGCATTATTGCTACACCATACTGCCACCAATCCATCTTTATTCAATAATTCTCGAACTCCAATTTTCCTAAATTACAAGACAGGTTAAAGGGACTGTAAGCGTAATTTCAAGCGACCCATCATGCAATAATGACTATGCCGACTCACAACGGTACCCTTTAATTCGAAATTGTGAAAGATTTTGGTTTAATTCTGATTTATTGTTTTCTAGCAGTATAAATATGCGCGTCACTTTTGAAAGGAAACCACAATTAACAATAATTACTTTTGAATTATATAAACATTGATATCTAATTTGATCAGACAAAGCTTTTAATGAAAATGTTGTGAATCGAGCATTACTTTTTTTGCTTGGAGTCACTTGAAATCACACTAACAGTCTCTGAAATAAACCTCCGCCATTAGGCATAGGTGTCTCGAAACCAAAAATACTTAGGCTTGCAAAAACTAGTTTTATCATTTTACAGAGCAATGAAATTGGACAAGATTTGTTTTAAAAGTCTTCCCAAGTGATTGTCAAATATAAAGGGTAATGTTGTTAAGCAAACAAGGTAAACTTGAATTGAAGAGTCACTGAATAAGTCACTGATAATTTTGAAAACAGAAAAATTTGAAATTAGCCAATTAAAAAATAATATCATATTTAACAAGATATTTCTACAAAACAAGTATGAATATGTTTACCTCTAAATAGTGGTTAGAAATGTGCTATGAATGTAGTTGCTAAATTTGATCTTTTCTAATGGGGGTTTACTGCATGCACAAGCAAAAGGGTTTAGGTATTTTCCCAAGCGGCAACCTCCCAAAGGTTAGGTTAGGCCTTCTGAGGGGCCGCAGGTTGCAATGGGAAGGGGCGTAGGGGCTTCGGCCAGGATGGGCTAGTGGGTCGAGCACTTCAGCTATAACAGCCTAGTGGGTCGTACACTTCAGTTAACACAAGCTAAGGGGTCGAGCACTTCAGCTAAAACAGGCTAGGGGGTCGAGCACTTCAATTAAAACAGGCTAGGGGGTCCAGCACTTCAGCTAAAACAGGCTAGTGGGTCGTACACTTCAGCAAAATCAGGCCAGGGGGTCGAGCTCTTCAGCTAAAACAGGCTAGGGGGTCGAGCACTTCAGTTAAAACAAGCTAAGGGGTCGAGCACTTCAGCTAAAACAGGCTAGGGGTCGAGCACTTCAGCTATAACAGGCTAGTGGGTTGTACACTTCAGCAAAATCAGGCCAGGGGGTCGAGCTCTTCAGCTAAAACAGGCTAGGGGGTCGAGCACTTCAGTTAAAACAAGCTAAGGGGTCGAGCACTTTAGCTAAAACAGCCTAGGGGGTCAAGCACTTCAGCTATAACAGGCTAGGGGGTCAAGCACTTCAGCTAAGACAGGCTAAGGGCTGAACGCTGCAGTAAACAGAAGACATCGGAAGTTGCCGCTCAGGAAATTGCGAAAGTTGCTGCTTGGGAACATGCCTAACATCAGCAATGACAGGGTATTGCAGAATCAATTTAAGAAATATAGTTACTTGATCTGATGATTGTTGAGCATAGAATATCCCAGGTTTGAATCCAACTTCCTTCAGACAGGGGTATATATTTTGTTCAAATTTGTTGCTTTTTCTTAAAAAAATGTGTTGCCATTACGCCACAAAAAAGGTTGACTTCTGGAGAGAAAATGAATATTCAGCAGGAGTTTTAGAAAAAAGTATAATCAGAAGGTCAAAAATTTTTTTTTTTTTCTAAGACTTTCCGTGTAATTTCATGTGAACACACAGAACAGTTAGTATAGAATCTGAAGCGTACCAGCGACTGACAAGCAGGTATATGTCGTTGCATGCTGCAACGTTTATATAAAAATGCACAATATGCTTAAAGAAAGAAATTATTTGTTCTCCATAATTACTAAGACAACGTTCTAGCCATGATCCATGCACCGGACCCACATGTGCACAACAAATACAATGACCCCAAACCTTTACAGGTCGATTGATTGATTTCTCATAAATATACACCTATATGAAGCTGTATGGTTAGTAAATCCCTTTTGAGCCCTTCAGGCAGGGCGCTCCGCGTCAGTGCTGGTTCTATACTACCTGTTCTGCGTGTGAACCTCAATTTAAAAGGTTAATACTTAATTTTTTACCTTTGTCAAGCAGAACTTATAATTGCTAATGTTTAATTGCTTTTTTGTTTTAAAGTTACTTTCAGTTTATGCAGCAGGGAGGGTCACTTGAAATTTTGAGGACAGCCCCTTTAAATGTCTAAATAATAAATATATACCCTTGCCTTTTGACATGTTTATTCTCCCAGGGGGGATCCATTAAGATAAGATCAAATGTGGTTTCCAACCCTAAGGTATTGATATCACATAACCTAAATTACGAGGAGGGAGTGCAAGGTTGCCATGAACCCCGGGAAATGGTATTCCAACCGCAAGATTTGCAAAATGAACTCCGAACCAGCAAATGTGAGTTGATTAAAATTTTTTTTATTGACTTTTGTCACTTTGCAGCCTGAAAAATCAATAATCATCAAATATAACTCTTAACAATGCACTCCACATTAGTTTGTACTTCCTTTGTAGATCAAAATTGCCAACATATGATTCCCCAACAACAGCGAGATTTTAGGTTACTTGTGAAGAACCCGCTAATTTTAATCTTAAACGACAGTAAAAGTGTTTAAATAGCCTCCTGCTCCTGATAGCCTTAAAACTTATATATTCACGGAGCTGAAGAAAAATAGGTGTTTAACACAACCTGATTATTGAAAACCCCAACCTGTACTGAGAATCAGGAGGAAGTAGAATTCTCTGTTTTTCCACAACATGGTCTGTCTCATTTCCTCCTCTGCTCTCAATGCCATCATTAAACCCCTCTAAAGGTTCATGTGTAAAAAAGATTTCATTTTTGGAACATCTTTTTGTCTCTCGTTTACAAGGGGGCACGTCCGATTCATAGCGGTACCATTTAAATTTTCGTCTGTGCAAAAACAGTCTGAAAACGGAATTTATAGATGCGATTTCTCTTTAAAGTGACTTACGGTATACAGCCGAGAAAAAGAAGGAAAATGGCAGAATACAATACTTTTCAAATAGAGAAGCAATCGTTTTCATTTTTGTAACAATCAAGATTTAGGAAACCATCGTTAACCAGGCAAACAATTCCTTGACATTTTTCAGATTAAAAAATTAGGCAACCCTGTCATCATTTTCAGCACAGTCATAACGAAGTTATAATAACTTTGTTTAATAAAACTGAATTGGGAATAATCAAGGCCCATTCCATGCTTTTTAGTGCTCTCCATATTCTCTAGAATATTTTTCAAAAATTCATAGCTCTGGCTTCCCCATTTTCAAATAATAAACCATAATATCATGAAATTTAAAATAAATCTTAATCACTGCGAAATAGGAAGGTCCTCCCAAGAATATTTTTGCAAAGAAGAGGCCAGTTGTTAGAATCGGGTTAAAAGGTTGGAAGGGAAACCTTGTGAAAATTGACAAGTTTGAATAAATAGTTTAAATTAATATATTATTTAAATAAAGGATTTCTTGAAAGGAATTAAACCTTGCCCACCAACTCTCAATTTCTAGTCCCTACTACATCTTTGCAACTCAATGTCGTAGACCTTAGATATTTGAAGTAATGTTTTCTGTTGGATCAAATAGTCAAACTTTGAACTATTAACGGTTTTCACTATCAGGTTCTTTGATATAGGGAAAATTTGAGTTTGTGACAAAGACTCAGTTCTTTACCCAATAATTTTGTAGTTTTCCTCAATTTTAAGTTATGAATATTATTTTTACAAAATGTTCCTAAGGCATGCATCAACTGTTGAACATGTATTCTAAGATTTTTATTATTTTCCTTAATATCTTCTAAACTAGGGGCACCACTGTATACATCTAAAACAGTTATTTTTATTATTTCTGAGAGAAAAAAAAATTACCCAAGATGTACAATGTACACAGTACACAAATATTCTTTCAAAGTTCAAGAAATAATCCCCACCCCACATTTTGGTGATTATAAAAATTGAAAACCCCTGCATATAAGTATACCTGCAAATTTATGTTTAATCATTTTCAACTTCTCCTCTAAAAACTGAATCTCAGTTTTGAACTCAGAATGATCTATATCCTTCATCTTTCTTTTCTTTCTTTTTCTCTGTTCTCCTCCTCCTAAAATAAAAAAATATAAGGCACTAAGCACTAAGCGTAATTTCGATTGAAGCTGCCAATGCCCGATTTACAACGGTAAGCTTGAAATCTTAATCTGATCAAAATTGTGGAAGATATTGTCGTGATAATATCTCCATTGCATCTTATAAGTAAGAAATGTGCAATTCAATTTCATAGGAAACCCGTCAATGAAAGTCAACAGTTATAAGACAAAAACATGGATATCTAATTCAAACTTTCATGCAGACAAAGCTTTGAAGGGTAACGTTGCAACTCAGGTATTGTCATCGTTGCATGGAGGGTCATTTGAAATTACGCTTACAGTCCCTTTAAGCAGAAGATGTGGGGAGGATTCCTTATTTGGAGGCGTCCTAACATAGGTCCTCTAAGAGATTGTGGAATCGGTAATTTACATGACAAAATCAGGGGAGAATGACATTAACATATATTCTAAGATTTTTCTCTTTATAAACGTAGATCTGAAGATCGCATTAAATTTCTAATCTTACATAACTATCAATTCTCTCCCTCCCCCTTCCACAAAGTACCACTCCCCTCACGGCCCAATTTTCATCAAAATCTAATCGACATACGTGTAGATTTGTGGTGGTGAANGTTAAATGGTAATAGGGGAGAGGGTGAAGGTGGGGATATGGACACGTTTTAAACGGTCACATAAACGGAACAAAATAAAATAAGCTTTTGGGTTTCTACTGAACAGTTTACTGATATCAACAGAAACATCAAAACATCTTAGTTCTCCGTGACAAAGCTCATGAGTGCAAAAATATGCCTCTGTACTTAAACCCAATGTGTTGGATTGTGACCATCCTTCTTATACTAGTTGTACTGTGTACTGCCGGGTTCTTAAAGTACATGATTACAAGGAAGCAAAACATAGAACGCAACTACAAAATTGAAATGTTTACGATTGCAGTGCTTAATCCTACATTGGAGTATCCTGAACCCTATTGCTAGCCCAAATATGAATTTATAGAATATAATTTATTGACAATCTATCCTACATCTTCAGTTTTAATCATTTGTGCAGAGATCATAAAAATCTAGCTCGCCAGACCGACTGTTAAGTTCTCGACCCAGAAATCAACCGAATCTGACCAAAAATGGTGCCTTGCAATGGATATAAAACAATATAAAACAATGTTAATATGAATTCTTTAATTGTTTTAGATTATCATGTGTAAACAAAATAAACATTTTTTTCCTTTGAATATGAATATGAATATACGATTATATAATCTTTAACTATTGGTCCTTTTAATATAAAACAATGTTAATATGAATTCTTTGTGTAAACAAAATAAACAGTTTTTTTTCCTTTGAGAAAGAGGAATTTTTGTTTAACACTATCTCTGCTAAGGTACTTGAAAACCAAGATATGCTGGGGGGGGGGGTAGCAGGAATAGGGTTAAAATAAATTATGTGCTTCAAGAAATCTTTAAATTTTGAATTATGAAAATGTTTGTAGATAATTTTCACGTGGTTTTAATCTGAGCTTTATATGCAAATTTAGTAGGGCCATCCATACGCCCCTGACCCTGTCATTCGAAAAGTTTAGACAATTTTAGGGGAAAATTATTAAATACAGTGGTCGGCGATTATATCAATATAAGAAAGACGACTTTTTATTAATCTTTTATTCCTAACAAGATTTTCAAATGACAAGTTTAAGAATAAACAAAGAAAAGCTGTAAATTGACAACTTCTTTTTGTTTTCATGCTTATATGCCTCAGATATTTGAAAGATTTGTTTAAATCAAAATTGTCTTCCTTGTATTGATATATACGCGACGACGACGACTGAATGAAAAAAATTACCTTCCAAACTGTTGGCCAAGGCCAAAGCTTCTCCATCCATGAGAAATTGAGTTTTTATATTAAACAGTTTGGAAATCCAGGTCGGATCCGCGGCGGGATAGGTTTCCTAGAGTTTAAAGTGAGTATGCTATAGGTGAGTCGAGTAGTGTTAATTGTATTATTACTACTTAGAGCTTGTTTAAAGGGACTGTATGCGAAATTTCAAGTGACCCTCCTCCCTCTAAAGACAGCAATGCCCGATTCGCAACAGTACCCTTGAAACTTTTACCCGATCAATAATGTGTAGGCTTTTGTCGTTTTTCTGGGTTTATAAGTGTTTAAATTCTGACAATTCATGTATGTTTTCTTGCAGTAGAAATGTGAAAGTTACTTTTGAAGGGAAACCACAATTGAAAATAATCAGTTTTCACAATAATAAACATTGATATCAAATGCATACATAATGAATCAGACAAGGCAAGTTCGGGTCCTGTACACGTCTGTATACGTCCCATGCATGTGGCCTACGCGGTTTATAAAAACTTTGATGAAACTATTTATTTTTTGAGACTTCTAGTTTAAGTAAATATAAAAACTTTCAAACAATGTTTAACCAGCATTTCTGTAGATAAATAATGGTTCTAAGGATACGTCCTTATGCATCCTTGATTAGTCAAAAGTTTGAAGAGTAATGTTGTGAATGAGATTCACTGCACTCGATACAATTGGAAGGGTCACTTGAAAAAATGTCTGCAGTTCATTAGAAAAGAGAAAAAATTACATAGTTATTACCAATATGTACTGCTCATGTGATAACAATATTATCTTGTCCTCAATATTCTTTTTAATTATTGACATTTTTCTGAAAAATCAGAACTATTATTATGTATGATTTAGTCACTGTTAGTTTGAACTTTGAGAACGAGATTTGTTCTGAAAGTTTTGTGTACTTGTGTACGCAGTGTATTCACTCACAGTCGGCGTTGGTGTGAACAACGTATACTGTAACCCTCCATTTTAGGAGAAACTGAAATCAGATATTTAATAATTTAATGATTGTTAAAGTCAAGGATGCTGTAAAGAGCTAAAATGTATTTGAAACTGTAAGAACACAATTTGGTATTCGCTACAGAGAGGCGCAAGTGCAGCTATAAACACTTGTAATATGTAAGTGTGGACATGATCCAATTTTTCACATAGTTAAAAAAGGTATCAATATTTTTTCAGAAAAGGGGGGAACTACTTGTCTCATAATATAAATGGTTATAAACAAACCACATTTGTAAATCTGATAGCCAATGATATCATACCAATACATGTTCATGCTATCATACCAATACATGCATTCATTATATCTTATACCAATACATGTTCATGATATCATACCAATACATGTTTATGATATCTTATACCAATACAGGTTCATAATATCATACCATGGAGAAAAATTGTAGACCGTAAAAATGTCTCATTGGTATCAAATGAATATTAAACCTTTTCTCTACAATACTGCACTTTCAGCTTAACTATAATGTCTAGTTGGTCTCTCCCTTTAAGTAAAAATCATTAATGATACAGGAAATCCATGGATTCTGCGTTTCATGTTTCTTGTTTACTGCTTACACAACAATCCAGCCAGCTAACATTTTCTCCACAAAACGGAGATATCATAGATATGTAAAATGCTTTAAATAAGTGTTACAATAGCAACAGGTTATGATTAGTGCATAAAGGTCAAAACGTTTTAAGACCACGACAGCTTTTAAAATTATGGCTGTACGAAATAANCCCCCCCCCCCCCACACACACTTTTTGGGTAGCCAAAACTCTACATAATGAAATATGTAAAATGATATGTTCTTTGAATTTATAGCTTTTATTTAATATGCTATATGAATAAACATCTAAAATATTTTAGAATAATTGAACTTATTGAAATTTAATTGATTAGCTAGTTAGTATATAAAGCAATGTTCTTGTGTTTCTACTATTTAACCAGCTTAATGCAGTTCAGGGATGCCTGGCTCTAAAGAATGTGATCAAACTTTTTTTTTTAAGTCATGAATTTTTTAACTACTACCCTGTGGCCTGTAGTACTTCACATTATTTCGTTTTTAGACTTTGAAATTCAACAATTGCATTTTTGATGCATTTTTTCTTTTTAAAGAATTGTACTCCATACAAATGTTTTACTTCCAAATCAGTTAACCAATTTATATACAGGGTGTCCCACGAAACATAACAGTTGGTAAATAGTTTTGAGTGTCGTCTTCCATACAGTGTATTAGATACTAACGGTTGTTTGCAGTTTCTTTCGTTTAAAAATCTTTTGCTCAAGTATATTTTACTTTGAAATTAATTTGCTATAATTTGACTCCTATATGATATTTTCAATATTGTCTTTGTTATTAAACAACTTAACAAATTATGGAAGAAAACATTCTGAACTATTTACCAACTGTCATGTTTCGTGGGACACCCTGTAGATATTCTCTGACATCACCTTTTGTTTGTTTAAATTACTATCTATCTGAACCACTATCTTCAAGTATACTGCATACTGTTTTTACCTTATAGCTTTGAATTTGAAGTAGGGATGCTGCAACTAAGAATATGAAAAGTAAGTAAATAATCAGCTGGTCAGCAGATTCTGTGAGTTCTTCAGTGAATTAAGGGAATCAATTGCGAGGGGTTGTGAATATGAAAGGGGTTTAAAGGAAAAGGTTGCCAAAAAAAAGTGTGTGCTTTAAAAAAAAAAATTTGGCATTCACATATTAATGCCCCTGTAGGACCCACTTGGAGCACTAATTTACATTTTTTGGGACTACTTCATAATTTTTGATAAGACAAAGGTTTAAAGGATACTCTTGTGAATCAGACATGCCACTCTATAAGAGGGCGCTCAATTAAAATTTCGACCACATGTCCTTCAGCTTAAAAAAAAACTTGGCATCCTAGTTTCTCAGAAAGTGATCCTAAACACTTAGTTCAGCTGGCAAATGGTTCTAAGTATCAACTAGAGATTGACAAAAAATATGTAGGTAGGATTCTCTAAACTTCAAGTAGGCCATGCCCATGCATGACATCACATGGTTTCCAATACCACTTTATTTTCAACTTGAAAAATATGGATTTTTTATCATCCTTAAGGGTGCATGTACATTGTGGAATAAATAGATGTTCACAATATTATACCAATACATGTTTATGATATCTTATACCAATACATGTATTTATTATATCTTATACCAATACATGTTTATGATATCTTATACCAACATGTTCATAATATCATACCAATACAAGCATTCATTATATCTTATAACAATACATGTTCATGATATCATACCAATACATGTTTATGATATCTTATACCAATACATGTTTATGATATCATACCAATACATGTTTATGATATCATACCAATACATGTTTATGATATCTTATACCAATACATGTTTACGATATCATGCCAATACAGGTTCATTATATCTCATACCAATACATGTTTATGATATCATACCAATACAAGCATTCATTATATCTTATACCAATACATGTTTATGATATCATACCAATACAAGCATTCATTATATCTTATACCAATACATGTTCATGATATCATACCAATACATGTTCATGATATCATACCAATACATGCATTCACTATATCTTACACCAATACATGTTCATGATATCATACCAATACATGTTTATGATATCTTATACCAATACATGTTCATGATATCATACCAATACATGTTTATGATATCTTATACCAATACAGGTTCATAATATCATACCAATACATGTTCATCCTATCATACCAATACATGCATTCATTATATCTTATACCAATACATGCTTATGATATCATACCAATACATGCATTCATTATATCTTATAACAATACATGCATTCATTATATCTTATACCAATACATGTTCATCCTATCATACCAATGCATGCATTCATTATATCTTATACCAGTACATGTTTATGATATCATACCAATACATGCATTCATTATATCTTATACCAATACATGTTTATGATATCATCGCCAATACAAGCATTCATTATATTTTATACCAATACATGTTCATCCTATCATACCAATGCATGCATTCATTATTTCTTATAACAATACATGTTTATGCTATCATCCCAATACATGCATTCATTATATCTTATACCAATACATGTTCATGATATCATACCAATTCAAGTTCACAATATTACACCAAAACATGTTCACAATATCATACTAATACATTTTTTAACATTTATTTTTATCAAATTTTAATTTTTTTTTTTAATTTTTTGGCACAGATCACACAAAAAATGTTGTTTTAACAATTCTTGTCATCTTTTCTTCCTAGCTCCTTCATTCTCCAATTTCTTCTTTTGTTGACTCTCCCTCCAGGCAATTTGAAAAAAAAAGTTTTCATACAAAACCCTGTAAAGCTAATGGATTTGTTTACTAGTCAAAATTGCTTAGTTTAATGCTACAATTTGAAATCTCCAGTTTCACAGATTCACCGACATAGGGTCAAACGACCTATGGTCAAGTGCCATGGGGTCAAACAACCTCAGGTCAAACGACAAAGAGTCAAAACACGACAAAGGGTAAAACAACAGTTGGTTAATTTGAACTATTTTTATGTTCATTAGAACAAGTATCCGCCGTGCTCGGCCCCTATCCTGTCCTAGCCGCAGTGCTTGGCCCAGAATTTGTCTTAACCTATAACCTAGCCCTGAAATAATACATATTTTTATGATATGTTTTATGTTCATTTGAACTACTAGCCAAAGCGCTCGGCCCCCTAACCAGTCAAAGCCGCAGCGCTCGGCCCAGAAATTGTAACCTGACCAAACCCTGAAATAATACTTAAAATATTTTTTTCCATTTTGACCCTTTGTTGTTTAGTCCTTTGTCGCGTTTTTGAATGTTTGTCGTTTGACCTTATGTCGTTAAACCCTATGTCGATTTATCCTATGTCGTTTGACCCTAAGTCGTTTTTAACCCTATATAGTCAGTGAACCATTTCACGTACAATCATCATACTTGATTTTGCAGGCTGTTAATGAACGATTTGAGTAAGATTTTGTAGCAGGGGACTTTATCAGTGCGAAATATTAGGACTTTTTTCTGGAAACTTTGTTTCAAGAACTTTTTTTGCGGTTACCAACCCCACCAAGCTAACACCCAATCCATGCCACATTTTCCAAATTACAACTATTCAGTGAGAACCGTTATTACCATTTTCATTTTCTTCTTCTTTCAGAGTTTCTTGGTTCTTACTTTATATATTTCAGCTGTTCAGCTAAGTGAAATCAAATTGAAACCGCCAGCGTTGGTCACCGAGAAACGGTTGAGGTTGAGGATAGGGATTAGGGGTTGTGCATAGAGATCACCCTGCTTAGGTCCGCTAAAGCGGCCGGTCCTGGAGCAACTGTATATCATACTATAATTACATATTTATAATCATACCAATACATGTTAACAATATCATACCAATACATGTTAACAATATCATACTGATACTAAATCAAAAAAAAACCTTTTACTTGTTCATTTTTCCAGATAAGCTTGAGAAACTGTTAGTTATACCTGAATCTAAATATACAACGGGCTCAGGTATCATTTACTCTTTTTATACAAAGTGTCCCAATAAACATGGGAAATAAGCGAAGAATACAGAACCGTTTTTGTAAAGAATCATTTTTATATTTTCTAATTTGAAGGTCATGTTTTGTTATTCTGAATGCAAAATTTTGTAACATTTTTGTCACTGTCAGACAAACAGGGAAGAGGAACATTTATAAGAATTTATAACATCTGTAAAAACAAAAAAAGGACATTCGTATATATGTTGCGTATAGCCGGCCAAACAGCTGGCCCGATTGGGCTGACATTTTTTGTGAACACTCATGGGTGGCCGGGGGATGCTATAGGCTAAAAAAATCGAAATTGTTTTTTTACAATAAAAAAATCAATTTATTCCCACGGGCAACGCCGGGCCCTTCAGCTAGTTACATATAAGTGCATTACCGAGATATTTTGCTTAAAAACTTAAGAACATTGCAAGTACAATTCAAATCTTATATGTTCTCGATTATAACTTCTTTTATTGAAGAGTTATGGTGCAAGAACTAACATGTTTTGAACTTTTGAAAATGTAACTAAATAAATTTGCTTTTCTTAGACATGGGCGTAAAATCAAAACTAGCGGAGCTACAAGGTCACAAAGTCGTATACCAGTAATTTCGCTCAAACTTTACAGACTCCATCTGTTTTAGTTCAACGTGTAATTTGATCTCTAGTAAACACTTTGCAATCAAAACATAAACACTAAAAAATCAACAAAGTCTTAAATGTGTATTTGGAATTTTTGGAGGGGGGTCTGATGCTCGCAAATTTTATTTAAAGTTCAAATTGAAAAGATTAGTAAAAAAAACCGTTATTTTGGGAAAATTTTGGCTTACATTTTAGCTGTATATTGAGAAATGCAATCCGACGAAGACTGCTGGTGCTGGCCCAATTTTTTTCATATTTGGACTTTATTAAAACCATGGTTGGTTTGTTCCAATATGTAACATCAAAAAAGTAAATCGATGACCTCCTCTAGTACATATGGCAATCGGTCTTGGAATTTTCCTAATACGGTCATACATTTTGGCATATTCAGAGTGTTAATAATTTCTCGATTCTCTTTCTAACGAGTTCCGATAAATCAAACTTGTCTCATAATATAAATGGTTATAAACAAACTTGGCTCATAATATAAATGGTTATAAACAAACTTGTATCATAATATAAATGGTTATAAACAAACTTGTCTCATAATATAAATGGTTATAAACTAACTTGTCTCATAATATAAATGGTTATAAACAAACCACATTTGTAAATCTGATAGCCATGACATTTATGAAGGTTTGCTTTAATATGCAATAAAATAATATTTTTATTTTGGGGGGGGAGGGAGGGGGGGGGGCTAAAAATATCTCACACCGCCCTTGTCCCCCAACCCACAATGTAGTTAAATTCTGCAAACTCTCTTTAGTTAATGTAATGAAGGAGAAAAAGAAAATTTATTTTTAATATTTTTTCTTTTCATATTTGGTTGTTTAAGAGGGTGGAGAGGACTACTATGATGCGTTTGGTAATGTTTTTTTTTTAGTTTTTATATTATTTTTACAATTTGGATTTGAATAAATTACAACTAAAGGGTTACCCGCAAATGACTTTAATAGCGACCTTTGATATTTTAAACTATAAATTCGATCAGATCAAAATAGGTTTTCCAATCGGAATTCTGTTGAGTGAAATTGCGATGAATTGTGCGGAATTGCGTGTGATTGTGCTCGAAATGTGCGAAATTGCACAGAATTACATTACGGAATTGCAAGTGCGCCCAAGCAAATTCCACTTGGGTTGAAAACCCTAGATCAAACTTTTAGAGTTTGAAATATCTGAATTTTACACAATGATATTGCAAAAGTGGGGGTTTAAAAACTTTATTTTAATTCTTATTTAAAAAAATTGTGTTACTTAATGTGAACTGCAATTAGAATATAAATTAATATTTTAGATTTTGGCGACCAACTAACTATTTATGATAAGTTCAAAGTCGGGTCCAAACTTGTTCATCAGACTGAAGATGGTTTGAAGAAAGAGAGAGAGATTTTTGCAGCACTCAGCAAAAGTACAGTTTAAACATTATTTGCGAAAGAAAATAATTAATCGCCACTAATTCTAGTTTTTTAAATCTTTCTTTTTGTCTTTGTTAACTTTTCCTTATGCAGTAACAATAATCAAGATCTACGATCAGAGATATGTGGATTAAAAAATCTGAATTTGAATTTCTTTGAATAAACGTAACATTTGAATTTGTTAAAAAATTATCTATTAGAATTATTTCATTTTATAATTTTTAATTCTCAGACAAAAGTTAAGGGACTACTTTTGTGATTTGTTTATTAACATTAATGTTAAAAACAAAATACAGGGTTACCCACAAGGGATGAGACTTCAGAGACGACTGTAAGATTTTATACTTTCTGTTTCCTTCCATTAATGATTCTCTGTAACTTGTTTCTTTCTTTGCCAAATCTATCGATAATCTACTAAAAAACAGAAGATTTAATCGAACCTTGTGATCTTCAAAATCTAAGAGTTTCTGTTGACATCTTTAAAATCTCATCTTTTGTGGATAAACCTGTATGATTAGAGCTAACAAAATTGATTTAGATCCTGAACCTGCGAAGAATATAGTTAAATCTGATCATCCTCTGCAAAGAACTACAACAGAAGGTGCATTCACATTTTTAGAAAGAGACTGTAAGCGTAGTTTTGTTGTAACTTTCAATGCTAAGATTGCAATGCCCGATTTACAACAGTACCATTAAAAGCTTTATTTTTTCAAGATTTGATCATCAATATTTGATCAAGATTTAATCATTAATATCTAAAGCGTTTTATTTGCAGATATTAAATTGATTTTTTTACGATCCGACTTTCTCAATTCGGTGCAAGTCGTTTTAAACAATTTTCTCATTATAGACGCAATAGATAGAAGTAAAATTAGTATTAGCAATAAAAAGCGATTATTTTTCGCCGTAAGCCTATACTCATTTTCATTTTTCGCAAACACCCCTTTTAAGGATGAATTAGATATCCATTTTTTTGTTGCTTTAAACGTTTCATTTTCATTTGCGGTTTCTCTGCGAAACTGACCTGTGCATTACTACAAGAAGCAATGGAAAAATTTGAGTCAAAAATCGACGGGTTTCTTCCGCATTTTTTATAAGAGCTGGGAACTTTTGAATGGTGGATATCGGGATTAATGCTTGAATCTCTCTTTTTCTTAATCTTAAGATTAAATACTGCTTGTTTTCAGCTCAGATTTTCAGCTTAGATTAAGGTTTCCAGGGTACCGTTGTAAATCGGTCAATGCCATCTTTGCATGGAGGGTACTTGAAATTACGCTTAAAGTCTCTTTATTAAAGATTTTATCATAAATTAAGGAGTTTTAATCTTTCTTGATTAAATGAATGAGTGCAGTGCTCTCTATTTAAATACTAACATTGTTTGTTTGTTGAGATGATTATAAAAAAGAAGAAAGCAACAGAATTGCAGACCCTGAGACAATTGGTAATTTTTATTAGAATTTGTTTTTTAACATTTGAAAAAAAAATATCTTTAGCTTTAAAAACAAGTTGGATGGAAAAGCTGAAAGTGAAAAATTAACATGTTATTCAAAATGTACAATGCGCGCAATTTTCATCCATGGAGATTCTCACCATGCTAATTTTATTTTTAGGCACAAAGCAGCGTAATAACTAGTTTTAACACTATTATTGTGCTTTGCAGTGGTTTAAAGTTTTGGGTAGACATTTTCCCTTTATTAAGCCTTTTAGATTATATTTTGGCCCGAGAAATTAAAATGAAAACATAATAGAAAGTCCTGCCAAAATAGTAATGCTATAGGTCATTTTATGATATGTTTGTGAACATATACTGGTTATGTTTTGAATAAAATAAGATTTTTAAAAGCAGAAATAATAATTTAAAGTTAATTTCATTTTTATTATTATTTTAACTGAAAAAATCATAGGAATATCCGATTTTTTTTTGAAAATCCGCGAACCAATCAATGTTTTTTAGCAAGGTTCTATGACAATAACAGCTAATTTATCATTATAGCACGGTGCTATAATACATGTACTGTAGCTAAATTTACTTTATAGCACAATGATTACTTACAGCACGTCTATAATAAAATTCACAATGAAGTCAGTATGAATGATAAAGTACATAATAGTTTCATACACATAATATTCAAGAAAACTATAAACTATAATGATATTTTAGAAGTTGGGCACGTAGGAAGTATTTATGACAAGTTTAAAGTTGATTCTAAGTTAATTCATGAAACTGCAAACCACCTTGTAGACCCAGGTACATATTCAATAAAGGGACTGTAAGCGTAATTTCAAGTGACCCTTCATTAAAAAGGGGCTCACTGATTCACAACGGTACCCTTGAAATTTTCATCTGATTAAAAATGTAGAAGAAAAGGTCGTTTTAAAGATGATAATTTTATGTGATTTAGAGTTGAAAACTAAAACAAACAAACTTGAAAATAAAACTGATGAAGACAAAGATGATAAAGAAGATAAAATTGGTAAAAATGATAAAATTGATAAAGATGATAAAATTGATAAAGGTGAAGTAGATAATAAAGATGATAAAGAAGAAGATGATGATGATTCTGAAGACGACGATGAAAACATTAACGACAATGAAGAAGAGTATGACAGTTACAAAGATGTGGGAGGTAATCAACAACTCTGAACCAATAAATTCAAAGTAAAATTCTCTGTTTGGGTGTTCTTTCATCTGTCCTTCTGTCTGTCACTGTGTCAGTCTGTTTGTTTGTCTGATCATAACTCATGAACCTCTTAACTGACTTACCTAAAATTTTCATTGAGGAACTCGGTAGAACGACGGATAAAGTAAGGTTCCCAAGCTAGTATTATATTAAATAAGAAAATAATGGGATTAAGATCAAAACGTTTGCAATATATAAACCAGAATAAAATGACTTTTTATTTTTTTAATAACTTAATTCTGGATCTTTTTTAGCTCTGGACTATAAAGACAATGAGCCATCAATAAAGAAAAAGTTTGGACAAGGTATCTCTTTTTAAATGAATTATTTATTTTTAGTGAATTCTTATCAAAACAGCCTTAACACCCCCCCCCCCTTCATCCAAATGTCCAGTAATCACTGGAGGTTTCTCTTTTCAGAAGAATGTGGAATTTTCACTTTTTAAAATTAAATTTTATCTGTTTTTTACAAGAAGAGAAGCAGACGGATATCTACAGTAAATACAATGTGGATTCAAAACTAAATCATGAGATAAAAGATGCATCTGATAAAAGTGAAAACGAAAAAGAAAAAGAAGTTACAAAAAAGTTGAAGACTGTCGGCGACATTTCAGGTGACATATGAGTGACACAACGACATGTCCGATTTTTTATGAAACTTTTTATTTTTTTCTGATCTTTTACTGCATTAGTCTTCACAGCGTGAAATCCATGTGCGAGTGATTGTTGCATATTTCTAGAACTAGAATTAAGATGAATTCATTTCAAACCATTTTTGCAGAAACCAAAATAAATGTTTATTTTTTTATAAGTACCGAAAAATCTATTTGATTTAACGTGACTGCATAATATAAAACTAGGCTTTCAGGGAGCTTTGCGCCCATCTTCTATTTCGACTGTGAACATTTTCTCTGTAAAACAATAAAAAAAATTCGCGGATTTTGTAAAATAGTTTTGTTGATTTTTTAAATTTATTTAAAATCGAATTTTAATCATCCATACACCTTCCCTGGGGTCATGTGAGGTCCCAAACAAAATTAAGGCCCGATCGGTTTAGACGTTTTCACGTTTGTTGGATACACATTACAGACACCCAGACAAGCAAAGTATTTATATATAGATGCATATACAATAATTGTTTGAATCTCAGAAAATTGGCTTTTCTGTAATTTATTTAGTGAGTTTAGAAGTTGAACTGTGTTTTAATTAAACCACTTCTCTAGTTTGTAGTTAAAGTTGGAGGGAAGTGTTTTAAGTTGTCGTTGCTCAACTATTTATATTCAAATAGAAGTGATTTAACAAAGTTTACGTAGCTCAACCATTTATATTTAGATATTGCTGGGGACTATAAGGACAATGAGCCATCAATTAAGAAACAATTAGAACAAGGTAGGTATTTATTTAAAAATCATTTATTAATTTCTTTTAAGAAGTGCCAGCGAACCTCTTCTGATTTTTCATAATTCATCTGATTTCAAGTGACCCTCCATGTCCATGTATTTTTTAGAGAAACTCCTATTGAAAATAAGAATTTTTTAGTAAAAAAAACATTGATATCTTATTTATCAGATTGAGTTTTCATGGGTACCATTGTGAATTTTTACTTTATATTTTTGTCAGAAGTATCAAGTAGTAAAAACCCTTTTTTAGAAGTGAGGAGTAAGGTTGATATTTACAGTAAATATAATGTTGACTCCAAGCTGAAACATGAAACACAAGATGCAGCACATAAAAAGGAAAAACAAGAAGAACCTACTGAAAACTTAAACACCAATAAATTTGGTATTTTTTGTTAATAACATTGAGAACCAGAAACCTCTGGAATAGGAAGACGACTTTAGACTCTGCAATTTATGACATTAAATAGTCCAAAGAACATGATAAACAGCAATTGTGAACTGTAAACAGACCCATCTCACTTCAAAAATTACAAATACAAGTATTTGCTTGGTAACAACATCAAGAATTCACATACACTAAATTATTGCGTTGATGTCGTCTTCCTATTCCACAGTTTTCTGGTTGTCACTGTATCAAACATTTTACGATTATTAAAAAAAAAATTTGCTACCCTACTTTGATATCTTTTAAATATAAAATTTACTATTGTTGATTTGATAAGGGAATTAGCTCACGATCGTTTCGTTTTGAAAACGACGAAGAAAAAACCAAAACGAAACGATCGTTTTTTTTAAATATTATTTTTTCTCATCAATGCTTGGTCCCAAGATTTACAACCCAAAAGTTTTGAGTTCTGAGCACTTTTTAAAAATGTTACCATAATTGCAAATTTTAATTCTATAATTGCATTCCTACCACACTTTTTAGTTTTTACTTAATAACATACATTAATTAGGTATGGCACTATATTTGTTGTTAACTTTTTCCTACTAGGTCATGATGATATGGCATCTTTAGATCTAGATGCTTACATGGCGACACAATCTAAATCTTTAGAAAGAATCAAGAAAGGTGAGCTGAGAGAATAACTTTGTAATCTACGCTTAGTCGGTTCCTTTGTGAAGTGCGATCAAAAGTTTTGCTTCTTGACTATTTAGTTCAAAGAAACTGCGTTCTTGCAAAAACCCTGAATTTTTCATATATTTGATATTTCAAATCTAAATCAAGTTTAAATAAAATATCAAAATTCAAAATTGAATGTTCATGATTTAAAAAGGAGTTCTTGCCAAAAGCTCTGATTTGTTAACCCGGCCCCATATCTTTGCAAACGAATCTTTAATATTTCAGACTTTGTATTTTGTTAAATCAAATAGTTTAAATTTAAAAAAATAAAGGGGGGGGGGGTGACTCTCATGTCAGCTAGGGGCAAAGTTATGTAAGAGTCTAATATAAGTGGAAAGGGAATACTGTTAGTTCATACAATTTTGTGTAAATCTTTTATAAAAAACTTTTTTAAATGAATTGTTTTTAAAAAATTTGTTAAAGCTAAACTATGGAATTTCATTTGATTGCCACAACCTCTAATTTTCTTATTCCTGTATCTTAACAACCTCTGCAAGTTTGATTTTTTTTTCAAACTTAGATTAATTGATCTACCATAACTCACAGTTTAAAATATCTCGATTCTACGACAGTGGGTTGCAAAAATATAGGAAATAGGGCTTCAAAAATTTTAGTTTGTGGAAAAAAACATTTTCTTTGAATTAAAAAAAAAAAAAAATTATGATAAAAAAAATTTTTAGTCGTTGGAAATAGTGAAACAGAATCCATACTGAAATCAATTGTTAGAGTTGTGAAGGAAGGTAATTTTACTTAAACATTATTCATTTACAGTGATAACCAGAAAACTTTGAAATAGGAAGACGACTTATAACTTTTAATAGTCCAATGTGCATAATAAATAGCAATTGTGCAGTGTAAACAAAATCAGTGATTCAATTAATGTCTATTAAAATTATTTGCTTTGTAACAACATCAAATACTCTAAAATATTGTCATCATGTCATCTTCCTATCCCATTGTTTTCTGTATATCACTGTATGAGAACAAACATTGGCAAACTATCGAAAACCTCTTTTTTCCCCGGAAAATACAGAAATTTTTTTCTGCGAAAGTTTAGTTTTCTGAGGGTCTCTGGAGCATTTAGGGGTGAAGGGAGGGGTCTCCCGAGGGATTCTGGAGGTCTCCAAAGAGATTTTTCAGTAATAATATGGGGATCTTCAAAGAAAATATGGTGGGCGGTCTCTGATTCAACATTGTGAGTTCTCAATGAAAATTTTGAGATTAACGATGAAATCCTGGGGGTTTCCAATGATTATTTGGATGTCTCCAATGAAAATCTGGAGGTCACCAATGAGATGGTATTGGGCAACTTCTATAAAAGCGGGGTCTCCAATGATACTCCAAAGATGAAGATTTTATCGCAGACTCGTACTTAAATCCAATTTAATATATCTTTCTGTACCACTGTACTGTACTGTACCACTCTGATTCTCATATTTTAGCTTTCAGAAAATGATAAACAGTACGCAGCTGATCCATCCAAACTTCAAAGTGCTGCTAAAGAGCAGCAAACTAAAAACGAAATCAAGAAATGGTTCTCCAAATTTTTAAGTAAGTTCAGATTTCTTAATTTTTAAAAGACTAAACATTTACATAGTGTTATGTCTAATTCACAACAGTACCATTTAAACATTGATCTAATCGAGGATAAATGAAATATTGAGATAATCTTTGATTTTCTAGCTGAAAATAGATTTTTTACTGTGGGTTCTCTGTTAATGTAATTTGCGGTCACGGGCGACAATATCAACTATAATTGTTTTTAAAATAAATGTGTAATGGAACTGTTGTGAATTGGACTTTCCGTTGATTACGTGAAGGGTTTGCTTGAATTTATTTTTACAGTTCATGTAAAGAAAAATTAAGATATTTAAATTGTTTCTTTTTTAAATATTAAGAGTTTTTTCTTCAAAAATTCAAAGAATTAAAATTATTTATTTTAACAAACAGGAATGAACGTCTGCCATAAAACCTAATTGTTCATTCCCAAAGTGTTTTGCAACTTTTTCAAATTTTTACTTTTTGATTTAGCAGAATTCATAGTTTAAAATATCAAAGGTCTACACAATGAGGTTAATTAAATATAAGAATTAGAAATTTAAATATTATAAGCAAATATTCTTTACATGCATGTAAAACTAATCCTTTGAATTTAGAATATTCAGTTGAAAATATTGAAGTAGCAGAGAAAAAAATAACTGAAGGTAAACTAAAATTTTTCAGAAATTTGTTGTTTGATCTTGATGTTAAGAAAATATGTTGTTTGATCTTGTTATTCTAAAATTATTGTTTGAACTTGTTTTTCTGAAATAACTGTTTGATTTTGTTTTTTTTCTGAAAGTTTGATCTTGTTTTTCTGAAATAATTGTTTGATTTTTTTTTCTGAAATTATTGTTTGATCTTGTTTTTCTGAAATGATTGCTTGATCTTGTTTTTCTGATATAATTCTTTGATTTTTTTTTCTGAAATAATTGTCTGAAATGATTGTTTGATCTTGTTTTTCTGAAATTATTGTTTGATCTTGTTATTCTGAAATAATTGTTTTATTTTTTTTCTGAAATTATTGTTTGATCTTGTTTTTCTGATATGATTGTTTGATCTTGTTTTTCTGAAATAATTCTTTGATTTTTTTTTTCTGAAATAATTGTTTGAAATGATTGTTTGATCATGTTTTTCTGAAATAATTGTTTGATTTTTTTTCTGAAATTATTGTTTGATCTTGTTTTTCTGAAATAATTGTTTGATCTTATTTTTCTGAAATAATGGTTTGATCTTGTTATTCTGAAATATGTTGAAAGATAAAAAAAATTACTTAACCGTACATATTTTCAAAATTATATATCATGAGAGATGATACACAGATGTTTTTATTTGAGGAATGTCATTAATGTTGTAAATAATTATTCCTTATAGCTTTTTACCTTTAAATTCGTCTTTTCATCATATAACTAAAAACAGAGATTGTCTGAAGGGATTCAGTTAATCATAATAAAATTGATTTATTTATTGAAATTATATCACTCATGAATGGTAAGTTCAACTATAGCAGCGCAGATTCTCGGGAAAAAAATTTATTAGGAATTTTTTTCAATTAATTTAAATGAAAATTGACTTTTCAAAATGTTCCTCGTCAAAGAAAAAGGTTTTTTTTTACGGAAATAACCTTGTACCAAGACAGGTGTACCATTTTATTTCTATGAAATTACCTTGGCACTATTACTATGCCAAGACGTCTTTTAAAAAAGAACAAAATATCAGTCTAAAAACTTTACCACTGCAAACCAAACTAATTATGATAAAAATAGTTATTTCCGTTGAATTAAATGTTTTTTGTTTCTTATCCATGGACTGAAGACGTGATAACGTGTGGCACATTTTTATAGAATAGCATGTCCAATTTACAACGGTACCCCCAAAACATATTGAACAGGTTAATGAGATTTTCTTGTTTTTCAAACTGAAAATTTATCATATCAAATTTAATTTTGGTCTCTTTCGAAAATTACTTGCGAATTTATGCTTTAGATACGATGAAGAAAGTTGACAGAATTCGACGCTGATTTAGAACCGTCAATCTACCTCATGTTTCCTCAAGTAAAGGGTACCGTTGTGAATCGGGCATCTAGATATTTTAATAAAGGGTCACTGTAATTCACATTTACAGTCTCTTTTAATAAGATAATGTTTTTTTTCAGAAATGAAGAAAAGCACTCCTGGGACTAAAGACGAGAAAGAGAAAGAAAAGCAGATCAAAATCAAGAAAATTGTAGATGATAAACTTGCCAAATTTTTGTACGTTTTGAAATTGTGATATCAAATAATATTAACTTATTTGAAATAACTTTAAAAAATAACACTTTTTTAACCGAGAATAAAATAATATGATTATATGAACAAAGAGTTTTACAGTATCATTACAAATTAGATAATTATTGAAAACATCTGTCATAACTAGCTAAATAACATTTTTCAATATTAATACGTAACTAAAAGCAGTTATACAAAAACTAAAATAAAAAAATAACTTATTTATTTTTATTTTACATAATAATTACATTTATAGTTTTTTATAAACTGCAGGGCCCAAAAAGTTGGATAAATAATAAATAATAAATCTAAAATTGTATAAATTTCTTTCTTTTTATGAATATAAGAATGTACAAGAAATTCAGTCTTTGTCTCAAACTTAAATTTTATTATCTTAATATTTGTTCAACCTGATGATGTAAACCTTTGATATTTCAAACTCAGATTATTTTATCAAACAGAATTTATAGTTTGAAATATCTATGGTATGACATTGGTTTGTAAAGATAAAGGGAAAATATAAACAGAGTTTGTGGCAAAGACTCAATTTCTTTATCTTGCAATTAACCTCAACCTCAAAAAATTATCGATGATTATCGGTTGACGGATTTGTTTGGAAATAAATGTTGCAACTTTCTTCGATCAGAGTATTTTTAACAATTTCTCCTCATAGACTTAACAGATAGAAGTAAGATTAGTAGCAGCAATCAGCGTCGATAATTTTTCGCCGTAAGCCTAAAGACCCTTTCATTTATTGCGAACACTCCCTTTAATCTGATTAATAAAGTGAAAGATATCATTGTGTTATCTTTCTTTAAAATTGCCGAGAAACCACAATGAAAATAAAATATGGATATATAATTAATTCATACTTGATCAGACAAAGGTTTCAAGGCCATGCCACTCCGTCAATTGGGGAGTAACTTGAAGTTACTTGTGCAGTTTCTTTAGTTGAACTTTTTATCATATTTGTGCATGGCATGGCAGTTGTTAGGATCACAGTAACTCCAAGTGTTGTACTGGACAAGTCATCATTCAGACCAACAGTGAATTTAAATGAAATATAATGAATAAAGTTGCAAAATGAATAACACAATTTACATGTTCAAATAACTTTTTTTCAAGTATTTGAATTTAACCTATAAAAAAAAGTTTTGAAAATTCTAAGAGTAGGTTTCACCCCGTCAGGACATTTGTCTGAAAATATGTTTTACACTTTTTTAAAGGGGACAAATTTTTAAGGATATTTTTCAGAAAAAGTATTTTTTTTTTCAAAATTATAAAATAATTACTTTCTTGCTCCTTCGGGGATACCGGATAGGGACACCTAGTACAAGTAATGGGATTTGCTTGCTGTTACTTCAGTTTTTAAAATGACTGTAATTCAAAGGGACCCTTCATTTGTAGGCGTGTTCATCTACAAACCTTTAAATCTTTGACTGATAAAAAACTTATCCTTATTCAAAAACCGTCTAGATTTTCGAGAAATAGAAAAACAAACGAAGTTCTCTGGCCTCGATGATCAGTCAAAGGTTTGGCAGGTATTATTGTAAGATATATTTTTGTATGGAGATCGCTTGAAATTACACTGATAGTCCTTTTAAAATGTAATGTTAGCCAAAATTGTTAGAAAAGAGAAAAAGTTAATTTCCAATTTGGTTTGAATAATATTCCTGATGATCTATTGTCATTGATGTTGGACACCAGCTACCCCCACTGCTTGGGATACACCTTATACAAGTAAAATGTAAAACACAGAAACTATTCGTCAAATTTTGATTTTTCAGAGGCCACAATTTTAACAATTTTATTAACAAAACAATTGATACCTAAGATAAGACTTGAACCTTTTGACATGTTAAATCTTATTTCAAAAAGTCTAACTTTGATGAAAAATAAGTCTATTTAGACAGCACCTGTTCCATACAAATCCTCCAAAAAGAACTGGGAAAATGCAGGGGTTCCCGTCCTTAGTGAAACATGAAGGATTTTCTAAATAATCAATCTTGTTAAATATAGGACTGTAGAAATAGTTTTAAGTGACCCTCCATTTATAGAGCGGAATGTCACAATGGTGTCTTATAAAACCTTTAAATGAACATTGTTGAAAATTTGAAAAGTGATTATTTTCATTTTTGGTTGCTTTATAAGTTACTCAATGATTTCTACCACAAAAACAATGCTAGAAATAAAACAAAAATGTTACTGAACTATTGATCAGATAAATGACACTATCGTGAATCAGGCATGCCTGCCCCTCTTTACAATGTAGTCAATACTTAGAATTAAAGCGACAGTCCCATAATTATTTTAAAGAAAACATTCTTTTTATTCCAAGCAAAATAGATACTTTTCAGTCCTACAATTGCTTTATGATTTTGCATTTATGATAACTTTAATTTTTTAATGTATATACTGATGTAGTGACCAGTTATGTGCTTAACAAAATGTTTTGAATATAGAACTACAATTCTAGAAAGGACAAATACATGATGCTATTTCTGAACTATATTTTTTTCGGAATTTTAGCTTTTTTTACCTGGCTGTGTGGTTGTTTCAAAATACTTGTCTGGAGAAAAAACTATAAATTATAGACTGTAAAAAAATGAATATGTCATGAAGAAAATGTTGGTTTAAAAAAAAAATTTATGTTTTTTTTCCTATTATGTGTGCTGGGAGTCCTTTCAGATCTTCCAATTCTTCTGTCTCTGTCAAATATAAAGATTGCAATGAAAAAATTTCATTTTTAAAAGAGCTTGCTTAAAAAAGTTATTAAATTCATTTGGAATGAATTAACCTTCATCAAAAAATGTTTCAGGAAAGATTGTGCTCTGTCGTGTTAGGTTCATTGTGTAATTCTTTGCAAAATTGCTTTGGTCCTCCAACATCTCCTTTCCATGCGCCAATTCTGCGGAAATATTGTCATGAGATGTTCCAAGATCGGTAGATAGCTCTTCTACTGTTATTGATAGTGTTACTTGACTCATGGTAGAAATCTGAAAACAATAGTTTTCAAAAACACTTTATTTTTATATTTATTAAATATCCTTTTCCCACCTTTGAGTAAACTTCAGTGAAAACGTCAAGAGGTTCGTCAAAAACCTTTCTTGTAATGAGATCATAATTCACAGTTTGATTTTCACCCTCTTCTTCTTCTTCTGTTGGGGTATACAAATCCTCCATGATAATATCTAATATGAAAAATTGTGTAAAGCCCAAAAAATGTAATTTTTAACGTACAACTACTGTTTTTTTTGTATGCAACAATATTCAAGTTTCGTGGTTTTCTGCAAATCTCAAATCTTATTTATACAGACCCATGTTAAAACCAGCTCTTTACAAAGGAATTTAAAATTATAGTTTTTCTTGGGGGGGGGGGGGTCAGCCAAAATGAGTTTATTCCATGAACCTCTTCTTTATGTCAAATAAGGCTTGGCCGCTTAAGATGTTTTTTTGAGAGAAGTCTCTAAGTTGTTTAAATGTAATGTTTTAGTTAAGAATTTCCACTGAAAACCCGCTATTACATTGAAAACGTTTAGAATAGGATTTTTCAACATTCTACTTTTACTAATTCAAGGTTTTGGCGTACTGCCGACGCCCCTAAATCTTTTTTATATGGCTGTTAGAACCTATTTATGTATTTAGATTATCCCGAAACCGCTGTGCTTTATTTGTAGTTTACAAAAACCAGTCACCCTCCCCCCTGATCCTCTAAAATTCCCCCGATTTCCAACCTGATATTATGTTCTTTCTTTTATGAGGTGTTTGCTTTATTATGCTCTGATTTCCAACATCAGATGATTCTTCAGCGTCTTCTTTATACATCTCAGTATCATCTTTATCAATCGTTTTATCATCTTTATGCAGCTCTCTATAAATGTTTTGATCTATTAAAGTGACTGTAAACATAATTTCAAGTAACACTCCATCAATAGAATGTCATGTCTAATTCACAACAGTTCTTTTAAACCATCATCTGATCAAGTATGAATTAGATACACATATTTCTATGTAATCCTTGACCAGACAAAGGAACAAAGGTTTAAAAGGTTTCGTTTCAAAATTAAATTGTTACTTGATAAGTGACTCTAATTTACAGTATTTGGTATTTTTTCTTGCTGGATTTATATTTTAAACTTTAAACTTACTGGTTTAATATTTTGCATTTACCTATGATATTGTGTTAGCAAAGGATCTTCAGACCCTGTTGATATTGACTCCAAGGAGTTAACTGATTTTAAATCCAAGAACTGAGATGACTCCAACAACCCAGATAGTTCAGATGAGTCTGAAGGGTCTGGATGCCTGAACACAGAATAATCATCTGCGCATGCTTAAATTTTTTTACCCTATACTGACACAGTACACAGTACACACTGAATGTATTCTTAGTTGAGTTTTCAATATGTATACTTTGTTTCAACAAATACGATCAAAACAAAATTATCAAACAATACATTTTTAATTGGCTCATAATCAGTTTTCTTTTGTGTTTTATTTTAAGCTGAACCATCATGCATTATTATTTTGTATTTTGTGTTTGAAAATAAATACTCTAACTCTAACTCTAACATTAAGTTAAAATAATCCGAAAACTGCCTGTTTGTTTGTATCCAATAAACGTAAAAACCGATCGGATCCAAATTGTGTGTTGGACCTCACATGACCCCAGGGAAGGCTCATGGTCAATGGATGATCAAAATTAAAAAATTTTGCCTCCGACAAAATTCGATTTTGATTAAATTTCAAAAATCCGCGAACATTTTTTTAATCAGGCAACTTTGTTGTTTGTTTTTGTTTTACAATGTATACAAAGATTAAATGTTCACTATTTAACAGATGGGCCCAAAAAGCCTAGTAACTTGAATTTAACATAATTTACCTTAAATTCAAGATTACAATCAGAACGTTAGAGATTTTATTCTACACGAATGTCGAAGGAAAAGAAATTTTGTTTGAAAAATAAGTTAGATTAAAATGATGATATGAAATAAAATTCCAATCTAATTACCGTCAAAACTTACCTACTGAAGTGTACTGATAATATAATTATAGCCATGACTGTTGTAATCAGCATCACTGAGCCAAATGACCTGAAAATTGTAAAAAATGACTAAAAAGCTTCACTTAAAAATGCAAAGTAAATAATCTTTCAAACCGTGAACGCAATGTTGGTTAACAATTTTTGTTTTAATATAAAGATGTTATTGCTTACAATAACATCAATAATTCCATTTTTGACTAAAATTGAAAAAAATGTGGGGAGGGGAATCTGTGAAAATTGCAATGTTCTTTGTTCAATTTCAAATGAATCTATGAAAATTTATTTATTATATGTGAGAAACTTTTGGATGTCTTCAGAGACAACTCCTTTTTCTGAAGAAAATAAAATAAAGTTTGTTTAAGGATTTCCATTTTATTTTTTGGGGTACAAAGTCGTAGGTTTCCTCCTTTTAATGAGATTGGTATTTGGTGGTTTTTATTTGAAGTGATAGAACTGTTTACTGGTAATAATAAAGTTTATTCCATTTCACCTGCATCCACAAGTATATGCTGTAGATGAGTTCTTGTAAGTAGTTATTATAGGTGCACTGGGTCTAAATATACAATTCTGTTTGAAAATATATCTTTGCAACCTGATGACGTAAACCTTTAATAGCCTATGTGATCTAACAGATTTCAAAGTATATGAATTATCAAAGGTATTGGGATCAGAAAATCAGAGTTGTGGCAAAAACTCAGTTTCTTTCTTATTCATTTAGTTAGTTATTATTGTATGGTTTATTGCTATTACACGAAATAAACATGAACAAATTTAATGTATAATGGCTTGTAAAAACTTAGATTAGCGTTTGGTGCCCCCCCCCCTCTATTTTTTCCCCTAGCACTCTCATTTTTGACACTTTCACCGTGAAATGTTGTGACTTTAATAAATAGAAATTTTTTGTAAATTTGTTTTTTATGCATTGGTTACTGGTTAGGGTACAGGGTGGTAAAAAGTCCAGTCTGTGTAAAAAAATCTAAATTAGCCAATAACTTTTTTATGACTAAAGCTACAGACCTAAAAACTATATTTTTGAAAAGCTCTTGAAAAATGAATGAAGAAACATGTGTCACATAATCACATTTTGATATTTGTATAAACAAAAAAAATATTTTTTACTTTTTTACCCTTTTCTTTGCATATTCTACCCTCCTTAGCACCCAAACTTTAAAAGTTATCGATCTAATCTTTTTTTCAATGATCTGGCCTTGAAAAACTGGGCTACGAACATGAATTTCAACCCTATACCTATTCTCTAAGGACTTTTCTATGGGGGGCGCCGGGCGGGTATAAATAGATTCAGACCCCTCAGCCTTGGTAGGCTTAATCCATTTATTAATGAATGGGATTTCCTATTAACGACCACATTATTTATACGATAAACCATCATTAACAACCCTGACAATCGTTAATTCAGCAATTGTTAATTCAATATATAGAATAAAAAATTTAGAAAAAATAAGATAATGAGGATGTCTTTACAGAACGTGGAAAAAATTGTTCTTCAAAATCATGAAAATGCCCGATTATAAATTATCGATTATCGATTATAAAAGCAGTTTTGTAAACATTTGTTAACTTAGCGGTACAAAAATATCTAACTAAGCGCTATCTTTAGTTTGAATTATAAAGATGTTTTACCTAAATTCTACTCCATTCAAAGGTTGGTATCCTGATCTGAAGTGTATCTGATCATCTTGAGTTTCAGAACTACCTTCATCAACCTTTTCGACATTTACCTCCTCCTTAAACATAAGTTGAGTGGTCTTTATCCTCATCGTATCTTCCTACAATTTAATAGCACTTTAACAAACTTTCTAGCCGATTTATCCATCTTAAAAATAATAGTTAAGAGGGTGGTATCGTTATCTGATGTTCCTGGATTTCAGAACTATCTTCATCAACCTTTTCGACAGATACTTCCTCCTAAAAAATAATAGTCCAGCAGTCGGTATCTCATCTTATCTTCCTGAATATCAATAGAACCTTTAACAACGTTCTCAGAAGATATCACCTCTGATATCAGTTGGCCACTTGGTATTCTCATGGCATCTTCATGAATTTCAACCTCTACAACAGATACCTTCTCCTTAAAAGCATTATTGAAATTCTATCCTTATCCCTTCTTCTTGAATTTCATATTATCCTCATATGATCTTCCTGAATTTCAGAAAAATCTGTATCAACCTCTACAACAGATACCTCCTCCTTAAAAATATTAATTCAGCGGTCGTATCATCCTAAGTGCTTAAAATAGATTTCCAATTTAAATTAAGGATCAATGTTTGATCCTACAAGTTATAAAAAAATGTCGACAATCATTAATTATTTAAATGCGCCTATTTCAAAAGAAAATCTGCGAAAATGTAGAATGACTAAAAATGGCGACTTTCAGAGCAGCAACAGGTAAATGCTAAAATTAGTTGTAGTAAAAGAGGCATGAAGAGCATTAAAAGATTAATTTTTTATAAAATTTAGCATCATAATACGTATTTGATTACCTCTATCCTAATATGGCTTTCAGACACTTTCTTGTCTAGCTCTATCATCTCCTCTATGTCATCACCAGGGGGCTCTCTTCTCTGATTTCTGGTTGGTGCTATATGCTTCTCCATGCTTGTAGTAGTGTACAACTGAAAATGCAGAAGTAAAAGAAATATAAAAATAACCTTCCATGAATGGAATGGCATGTTTGATTTACAACGGTACCCTAAAACGCTTTGTCTGATTAAGATGAGAGGATCCATGCAGACATTTTAAATGAATCTCAAAAACTTTTATGTTTTTATTCCAACATGTATTTTTATAAAAAAAAACATTTGCTAAAAATGTCAAAATTCGAGAACATTAGATATTTCAAAAGTATTGTCGAAAGAACTATCTCAGTAACAATTCCAGATACTTCAGATAAAGCCAAGTTTTCAAAAGTAGCAATTCTTGAACCACCAAACCAAAGTAAACGAGTTTAAACATTATTCATTGAAGGGAGGGAAAGTGACCTTCTGTACAAAGATGGCAATTCCCGATTCACAACGGTATCCCTTAAATCTTTGTCTATTCAATTAATATGAACTAGATATCAATATGTATTATTTTGAAAACTGATTCTCTTTTCAATTTTGGTTTATCTCCAAACTTGACTTGTGCATTTACATAGCAAAAAAACATGTAGGAATTATTAGAATTGAACACTTTTAAACCTGGTTCATTTGGTGTACCGTACCATTTTGCCTGGTATAATCTATATGCGTATTATACAGCTCGCTCTAGTTGGTTAGATAACACCTTTATCAACCGGAATTAACAATAAATTGTTTGTACAGTCCATTAAAAATTACCTGTATTATTTCTGATTTACTCAAAGGTCCAAGTTTGAGATATTTTCTAGATTCAATCTTTGAATTAAACCTGAAATAGTTTAGCAAAACTCCTCTCGTGCAATTACAAATGTATAAACGAGATAACATACAAAATGGGAACAAAGATATTCAGTTTTTGCCACAAACTCTAAATTTTCAAATCCTTTATTTTTGCAACCCGATGTCGTAGACCTTTGATATTTCAAACTAAGAATTCTGTATGATCAAATAGTTTAAGTTTGAAAAATCAAATCTTTGCACCACGCAGAGGACTTTTTTTAATTAATCATTATCATGAAAATATAAACTATTTTCTTACCCTAACTGTAATTTTCTAATCCCTTTAATCTTTTGAATTCTGGTCAAATAGTTAAAACTTGAAATATCAAATTTTACACAATCTGGGAAAGATTAGAAAATTAGTATTTTTGCAAATGTTCAGTGCTTTCAGGTATTTGTGTCTTGTTTCCCTATTTTCCTAAGGTACACTTTTCCAAAGAACTATTTCAAAATAGAACTTTTTACAATGTCAAATAATTAGACTGTAGGGAAGGAATAGGTCCGATCACTGTTGAATATTTGGTCAAATCTGTCATTTAAAAATTATATTTTTTTGACATTTTTTATTTTTGACATTTTCACTAGGAAAAATGCTTTTTTACTGTAGCATTGGAAGAAAGACTTTGAAAAACCGTCTCCTTACCGTCCTTTTGTACTTTTAATCCAGTTCTTTTGGAAAATTAATATACTATAATAGTTGTTGAATGCATTCATGGAAAAATTACACTAAGAAGCCAATATTCTATAAAACCTTATTTCTAGAACAAAATAAATATATATTATTGATTTATATATTGACGTCTGGCTAATACTTTTCAATCCGTTTTTTTTTTAATTTAACGTACTGAAATCAATAAAATAATCATCTAAATTGGCTCAGGGGTTATACCGAGGTATCATATCAAATTTGAGACAAATAGGTCCACAGGTTCATCACTTATGATCGGACATTCAAACAGAGATTACTAATATATATTTCTTATATATACTAGCTTGGGAACCCGGCGCTGTCCGGGTCACTAATAGTTATTCCCGCCGTTTACCCGCACTTTAATGATTTGACCGGGAAACTAAATATTCGCTATTAAGGTCGACGTAGAATCTTAAAACCAAGTCAATAACATTCCTGTGGCTCTCCCAAGTTCCTCAATCAAAATTTGAGGCAAATCCGTCCAGGGGTTTCTGAGTTATGATCGAACAAACAAACAAATAGACACCCAAACAGAGATTACCAATATATATTGATACACTAAATTCAAATTAATAAACTTTATGTATGTAAAGATTAATGACCAAATAAAATTAAGAAAAAGAATTTATACATACATATTCATGAAATGATTGAGAAAATATGTAATAAAAATGTTTTCACAAGAATGTGTCTGATCTAACACCTAACTAGTAATAGAGAGATATATTTATACATGTTAACGCTCCATATAGAAATATGACTCGTAAAAAGCAGCTTTCAATTTCTTTATTTCGTGGAACTTATAATAATACTCAACAACCCCCTCCCCCCTCCTCCTCCTTAGAATTTGAATTAAATTTTTTTCAGCTGGGGGGGGGGGGGGGGAAACACTATTTTTTGCGTAACTTTGTAAGTATTGGTCTATTTACGTCTGTTCAAATTTTATAACTTTTCCAAATTCACCGAATTTTAATTTACTTTAGTTAAACTATAACAAAAACATAGTGTAACATTCTTTGTTTATCTCTACTAATACAATTTTAACATTTTTGAATACATTGTAATATCTTATCAGACGGATTTGTTGTGATATATTTGGAAAAAAAGGAATTGAGTATTTAATCTTTATGCAACAAACTCAAATTTTTGTATCCCTATATCTTTGCAACCTGATGGTGTAAACTTTTTATTTTTTCAAATTTACATTATTTAATCCAACAAAATGCATATAATATATTGAAACTCATTCAATTCTATTGCTTCCACAAATGAATTATAATTGCCACAAAAACTGAATGCGCTGGATGAATTTAAAAGGACAACAGTTTGTTGTTTGTTATTGTGTATATATGTGTATACATGTTAGCTAGATAGCTGGGCAAACGGCTGGACCGATTTGGCTGAACATTTTTTAAGGAACCCATGGGTACCCTTGTGGTAACATAGGCTCAACAATTAGATTTTTTCAAATTCGAAATTTTAGTTTTAAAAATAGAATTTTATTTTTCAAAATTAGACTTTATTTTTAATTCACTGGTAACGCACTTTGCAGCTAGTATTATATAACCCTTTATACACACGTGCAAAAAGGATCTAAATGTTTTATCATAAAAGTGCCAACTGGTATATGGCATATATAGTTTAAGCCGTTTAAATAAACTCATATTTGTATTAAAAATATGTTTTACTTTATGAATCGGCAGTTTATTCCTGATAAGAGATTGCGGTGTCAGCCTGAACTCTTATCTTATTTTCCTCAAGCGATATATATTTAAGGTTTAGTCATCAGACACCAGAGATTTGAGAAGGATGCGGGAAATTGTGCATGTGCAGGTGGGGCAGTGTGGTAACCAAATAGGATCTAAGTTTTGGGAAATCATCTCTGATGAACATGGTATTCAACCTGATGGAAGCTATAACGGAGACTCCTCCCTACAGCTTGAGAGGATAAATGTCTACTACAATGAGGCTAATGGTGGCAAGTATGTGCCCAGAGCAGTGCTTGTTGATCTGGAACCTGGGACAATGGACAGCATTCGTTCTGGACCCTCTGGACAAATGTTTCGACCGGATAACTTTGTGTTTGGGCAGAGTGGGGCAGGAAATAATTGGGCCAAAGGACATTACACTGAAGGCGCTGAACTTGTTGATTCTGTGCTAGACGTTGTTAGAAAAGAATCTGAGGGCTGTGATTGTCTTCAAGGATTTCAGCTGACGCACTCTTTGGGGGGTGGGACAGGGTCAGGTATGGGGACCCTACTTATTTCTAAACTACGAGAGGAATACCCTGACAGAATTATGAATACGTACTCTGTAGTTCCTTCCCCCAAGGTGTCTGACACAGTTGTGGAACCATACAATGCAACTCTTTCTGTGCACCAACTTGTAGAGAACACAGATGAAACCTATTGCATAGATAATGAAGCATTGTACGATATCTGTTTCAGAACTTTAAAATTAACAAGTCCGAACTACGGAGACTTAAACAACCTAGTGTCTTTGACCATGTCTGGAGTCACAACTTGTTTAAGGTTTCCTGGTCAACTTAATGCTGATCTGAGAAAGCTGGCAGTCAACATGGTTCCCTTCCCGCGTTTGCACTTCTTTATGCCAGGCTTTGCACCACTCACTGCAAGAGGTTCCATGCAGTATAGAGCTCTATCTGTTCCAGAGCTGACCCAGCAAATGTTTGATGCCAAGAACATGATGGCAGCCTGTGATCCCCGTCATGGGAAATATCTGACTGCTGCAGCTATATTCCGTGGAAGAATGTCGATGAAAGAAGTTGATGAGCAGCTGTTTAACATTCAAAGTAAAAATTCTCCCTACTTTGTGGAATGGATTCCCAACAATGTCAAAGTGGCCGTATGTGACATTCCTCCACGTGGGTTAAAGATGTCGGCGACTTTTATAGGAAACTCCACCGCTATCCAAGAACTGTTTAAGAGAATTGCAGAGCAGTTTACTGCCATGTTCCGTAGGAAAGCGTTCCTTCACTGGTATACTGGAGAGGGTATGGATGAGATGGAATTCCATGAAGCTGAATCAAACATGAATGATCTTGTGTCTGAATATCAGCAGTATGAAGAAGCTAGCACAGAAGAAGATGTATTTGATGAAGAAGAAGAAGAAGAAGAAGAAGAAGAGGCTTGATGTTGACAGTTCATGATTACTTTACTTAAAAAATTCAAACATCAAAATTTGCTATACTTATTTCCTATTTTAGGCATAAGTTATAGATTAACTTTGATTTTATTTACAAAAATAACTAATGTCTATCTCAAAAAAATTGATTTGAGTTAAAGTAATTCCTAATATATTGATATCACTTTTGAAATACATATTAAAGAAGGAAACAGGTAAATTTATCTATATCCACAATATAAATATTTGAAGAAAAAGTGAACTTATTTATTTTATTTTAATATGAACTGCAGTTTTTAACTGATTTTTTCCTAAACACTCGCTTAATTTACCGCTCAAATTTCTTCACTTTTCAATCTTCATTATAGCATCGGTTTTTCAAAAAAATTAAAAATTTCATAACCATTTTTTTATCTTGAGTACAGATCTATAATATGAAAAATAGATGTAGAAGCATGTGCAGAGTGTCAGGTGTACATTTCGCGGATATTTCTGTTTACAGAGACGGATTTCCAAAAATCCAAAAAAAATCAACTTTTGACAAGCCATAAACCTTCTCTTGGGTCATGCAAGGCCTGATTGGTTCAGCCGTTTTAGCGTCTATTTGCTACAAACAAACAAGCGAAATATATGAGAAGATTATTAAATCTTAAAAAGCTTGGTTGGAAACAGAATTTTAATTATACATGCAACTTGCCATGTATAGTTTTGAAAAGTAATTTTTATCCTGATCTTCCTTGCATGATACATCTAATGATAGATCTGAAAATAAACAACTGTTCAACAAACTTTTAACAATTGTTAAACTTAAAATGATTGAATTGGAAAAGGCGAGAGGCGCAACTGTAGTAGTATTAAGGGGGGGGGGGGTTAATTATATTTATATCTACAGTGAGAACCAGAAAACTGTGGAATAGGAAGACGACATTAAAACAATATTAATGCGTATTTGATGTTGTTAAAAAGCAAATAGTTTTACAAGTAACTTCTTAAATCATTTTTATAGTGACGTGGGTCTGTTGACACTGCACAACTGCTTTGTCTTGTGCTCATTGAACTATTTAACGACATCACTTGTGTCTATAAGTCGTTTACCTATTCCAGAGTTTTATATTTCTCACTGTATATAATATTGTAATCGATTCTTTTCCCTTGCAAATATTGGAGCCCATACAGAACATATATATAATACATCACATAATATATTATTAGTAAACACATTTGTCCAATTGTTTATTGAAATGATATTTTTAAATTGTACAGATGTGCAGACACTAATTCGAAAATAAATGATAATCACACAGTGATTGTCGTATATATAAATACAATGAAGACGACTTTCGATTTAAATTTTTGATTTTTACAAAGCTTTCAAACAGCATAGATACCCACAAACAAGTAAAAAAAGAGAAGCTGTCAATTAACATATCTTCACTTTGGTTACTTGTAAACTTGTCATTTGAAAAAAGCTAGTTAAAAATCAAAACTTAAAAAGAAAAGTCATATTCATTGTATTGATAAAACCCCGGCCACTGTATAAGAGTTACATTTTGCTTAAATAATGTCGAACTATCGATAATATTCCGTTATTTGACGAACATTTTGTTCAAAATTAATCACAAAATTTTTTTCTATTGGTAGGTATTACAAATAAAATTGTAGGTTTTTTTTATAAAAGTGTTAAATTAGAAAGTACATTTTTGAAAAGAAATAACTTGTTATTTAAGAGTTGGAGGGTTGAAGAAATGAAGCCTAGTGTTAGAACTAGCATCCATCCAGGATAGTAGAACATCAGAACTCAAATCCAACCTAGATATTTCATATTCTTAAATATATCTAATATTCAGTTAGATAGATCCAACACATGGATATATCATATTCTTTAATATATCTAACATTTAGTTAGATAGATCCAACTTAGAGATCTTATATTCTTTAATATATCTAATATTGATTATGTAGATCAAACCTTAAGATATCATACTGTTTAATATATCTAACATTTGTTTGATAGATCCAACCTAGAGATATCATATTCTTTAATATATCTAATATTCAGTTAGATAGATCCAAATTTGAGATATCACATTCTAATATATCTAATATTTGGTTAGATAGATCCAACCTAGAGATATCATATTTCTTAATATATCTAATATTTGGTTAGATAGATCCAACCTAGAGATATCATATTGTTTAATATATCTAATATTTGGTTAGATAGATCCAACCTATTGATATCATATTGTTTAATATATCTAATATTCAGTTAGATAGATCCAACCTAGAGATATTATATTGTTTAATATTTCTTATATTCAGCTAGATAGATCCAACCTTGAGATATCATATTGTTTAATATAACTAACATTTGTCAGATAGATCCAACCTAGAGATATCATATTGTTAAAAATATCTAATATTCGGTTAGAAAGATCCAACCTAGAGATATTATATTGTTTAATATATCTAACATTTGGTTAGATAAATCCAACCTAGAGATATCATATTGTTTAATATATCTAATATTCAGTTAGATAGATCCAACCTTGAGATATCACATTCTAATATATCTAATATTGGTTAGATAGATCCAACCTTGAAATATCATATTGTTTAATATATCTAACATTTGTTAGATAGATCCAACTTAGAGATATTATATTTTTTAATATATCTAATATTCAGTTAGATGGATCCAACCTAGAGATATCATATTGTTTAATATATCTAATATTTAGTTAGATAGATCCAACCTAGAGATATCATATGGTTAAAAATATCTAATATTCGGTTAGAAAGATCCAACATAGAGATATTATTTTGTTTAATATATCTAACATTAGGTTAGATTGATCCAACCTAGAGATATCATATTGTTTAATATATCTAATATTCAGTTAGATAGATCCAACATTTGAGATATCACATTCTAATATATCTAATATTCAGTTAGATGGATCCAACCTAGAGATATCATATTTTTCAATAAATCTAATATTCAGTTAGATAGATCCAAATTTGAGATATCACATTCTAATATATCTAATATATGGTTAGATAGATCCAACCTTGAGATATCATATTCTTTAATATATCTACCATTCGATTAGGTTATTCAAATATTTTTGATATGTATATCGTTTGTTTGATATATTAGATATATTAAGGATTATGTTCAATTTATCTGACATATGCTACGTGATATATCTGACATGCTACGTGATATATCTGACATGCTACGTGATATATCTGACATGCTACGTGATATATCTGACATGCTACGTGATATATCTGACGTTTTATTATAATAAATCAAACATTTGAAAAGCATATCTAACACAGGTTAAATATCTTTCAATCTGTTTGATACATCTAACATTTTAGAAATATATCTGACATGCTACGTGATATATCTGACATGCTACGTGATATATCTGACATGCTACGTGATATATCTGACATGCTACGTGATATATCTGACCTTCATTTTAATATGTCTAACGTTTTATTATAATAAATCAAACATTTGAAAAGCATATCTAACACAGGTTAAATATCTTTCAATCTGTTTGATACATCTAACATTTTAGAAATATATCTTACATTCTGTTTGTTACATCTAATATGTTGTTTGATACATCTAACATGCTGTTTGATAAATCTAACATGTTGTTTAATACATCTAACATGTTGTTTTTAAGATTACACTTTTAAACTTACATAAACTGATCATCTTCTGTTACCAATCTGAAGGCAGTTTCATACTGCAGACTACCAGTGCAAGCAGAGCCATCTGCATTCACTATTTTAAACCTGAATTAAACATTTACAGTCCTATATATTCATAGGTTCAAATCTCAGGATCCAAAAAATGCTCAAACACTCTAAAAACAGGTTTTTAAGCATCCGATGATAAAAACTCACAAATTGAGAATTCTGGCTTTTTGCAATTTTTTTGAGCGATAAGATAGACTTAAATATCATCCAAAATTGGGAAATTTGTCTGTATTTATATTAACAATCTCTTTAAAGGAACGGTTAGCGTAATTGCAAATAACCTTCCATGTAATAATGGCAATGCTCCATTTAAAACGGTATCCCTTAAAACCTTTATCTGATCAATAATAAGGAAGATATTGTCGTTTTTCTAGGTTTAACAGTGTTTAATTGTAATAAGTCCTTCCTTAAGTAGATATGCACAAGTCTTTTTTTTTGTAGAGAAACCACGATTGAAAATAATTAATATATAAAATTGATCAGACAAAGTTAAAAAAGGTACCTTGGTGCATCAGAATTTGTAATTACAGTTCCTTTCATACCTGGTGAATGCATTGTTCGTTTGTCTTCCAGTTGGCATATTCAAGTTCAACAGATACATTTTTTCAGAAGCGGGACTAATATAAAAATAGTTTAGAGATTGAACAATAAAATAATAAATCTTGTAAAACAAATACTTGCATCTTTTTTTAAAAGCTAGGATAAGAATAAGTTTTGAGATTAGAGATTGAAAAATAAAAAAAATAGATCTTTTATAACAAATACTTGCATCTTTTTTAGAAGAAACAAATAGATCTTACAAAAAAATTACTTTAATCATTTTTAGAAGCTGGACTAAAATAATTTTTATGATAACATTAGATTGAACAAAAACCAAAATTAAAAAATAAACAAATCTTTTTTAAAAGCTTAAATAAAATAATTTTGATAATTAGATTAGATTGAACAAGAAACAAAAAGATTGAAAAAATATACGATAATTTTTTTTTTCAGAAGCTGGACTGAAAGAAGTGATTAAATCAGAAAAAAATCAACTTACTCCTCCACCCATACGCTGATAAGATGATTGTATGAGACAGCTCCAGTGCTCGGCCCATCTTCTCTTTTCATTATTAATCCACTAATCAAATAATTGTTTCATCATTAATCCACTAGTTAAATAATAGTTTCATCATTAATCCACTAATTAATTAATTGTTTCATAATAAATCCACTAATTAAATAATAGTTCTGTGGAAGACGATGCCTGGCCGCGTTAAACTAGTTCCACAAGATTCAACAGAATGAGATAGAACGGATACGGGGCATAGTACTGATATCATCTCTACAGTCTACACGTGCGATATCGATATTGACTCTAGTTCTGAACCCTCTAGTAATAAGTTATAAGAAATATATATACTGGAAGTTATTTATGCGTTTTATTAGAGTCTGACTCACGTCCTCTATATTGGTGACCCCTGACTTTGAACATACAGTTAAACGCTATCCAGTTTAGTGATTTTCTTGAACTTTGAACATTAAGTGATACATCCGAGCATCATGACCGACACGAAAGTAACTCCAACCGAGTTCGTCGCCAAAGTCTCCGTCAAGCTCCCGGATTTCTGGACAGAGGACCCCGACCTGTGGTTCCTTCATGCAGAGGCAGCCTTCAGAAACGCCCAGATCACACAGTCAATAACCAAATTCGACCACATCGTACAGAAACTTCCCCAGAAGATTATGGTCTCGGTACGCGGCCTGATCATGGGTTCTGCNAATAAAATAATAGTTTCATTATTAATTCACTAATCAAATATTAGTTTCATAATTAATCCACTAATCAAATAATAGTTTTATCATTAATCCACTAACCAAATAGTAGTTTCATCATTAATTCACCAATCAAATAATAGTTTCATTATAAATCCACTAATCAAATAATAGTTTCATCATTAATCCACTAATCAAATAGTAGTTTCATCATCAAGCCACTAATCAAATGATAGTTTCATTATTAATTCACTAATCAAATAATAGTTTCATAATTAATCCACTAATCAAATAATAGTTTTATCATTAATCCACTAATCAAATAGTAGTTTCATCATTAATCCACTATCCAAATAGTAGTTTCATCATTAATCCACCAATCAAATAATAGTTTCATTATCAATCCACTAATCAGATAGTAGTTTCATCATTAATCAACTAATGAAATAATAGTTTCATTATCAATCCACTAATCAGATAGTTGTTTCATCATTAATCCACTAATCAAATAATAGTTTTATCATTAATCCACTAATCAAATAGTAGTTTCATCATTAATCCACTAATAAAATAGTATTTTCATCATTAAGCCACTAATCAAATAATAGTTTCATCATTAATCCACTAATCAAATAGTAGTTTCATTATTAATCCACTAATCAAATAATAGTTTCATCATTAATCCACTAATCAAAAAGTAGTTTCATTATTAATCCACTAATCAAATAATAGTTTCATCATTAATCCACTAATCAAATAGTAGTTTCATCATTAATCCACTAATCAAATAGTAGTTTTATCATTAATCCACTAATCAAATAATAGTTTCATCATTATTCCACTAATCAAATAGTAGTTTCATCAATAATCCACTAATCAAATAATAGTTTCATTATCAATCAACTAATCAAATAGTAGTTTCATCATCAAGCCATTAATAAAATAATAGTTTCATCATTAATCCACTAATCAAATAGTAGTTTCATCATCAAGCCACTAATCAAATAATAGTTTAATCATTAAACCACTAATCAAATAGTATTTTCATCATTAATCAACTAATCAAATAATAGTTTCATCATTAATCCATTAATCAAATAATAGTTTTATCATTAATCCACTAGTCAAATAGTAGTTTCATCATCAAGCCACTAATCAAAAATAGTTTCATTATCAATCCACTAATCAAATAATAGTTCCATCATTAATCCACTAATCAAATAGTAGTTTCATCATTAATCCACTAATCAAATAGTAGTTTCATCATTAATCTACTAATCAAATTGTAGTTTCATCATTAATCCACTAATCAAATAATAGTTTCATTATCAATCAACTAATCAAATAGTAGTTTCATCATCAAGCCACTAATAAAATAATAGTTTCATCATTAATCCACTAATCAAATAGTAGTTTCATCATCAAGCCACTAATCAAATAATAGTTTCATCCTTAATCCACTAATCAAATAGTAGTTTCATCATTTATCCACTAATCAAAAAGTAGTTTCATCATTAATCAACTAATCAAATAATAGTTTCATCATTAATCCACTATTCAAATAATAGTTTTATCATTAATCCACTAGTCAAATAGTAGTTTCATCATCAAGCCACTAATCAAATAATAGTTTCATTATCAATCCACTAATCAAATAATAGTTCCATCATTAATCCACTAATCAAATAGTAGTTTCATCATTAATCCACTAATCAAATAGTAGTTTCATCATTAATCCGCTAATCAAATAATAGTTTCATTGTTAATCCATCAAATAATAGTTTCATTGTTAATCCACTATTCAAATAATAGTTTCATCATTAATCCACTAATCAAATAGTAGTTTCATCATTAATCCACTAATTAAATAATAGTTTCATTATTAATCCACTAATCAAATAGTAGTTTCATTATTAATCCACTAATCAAATAATAGTTTTATCATTAATCCACTAATCAAATAGTAGTTTCATCATTAATCCGCTAATCAAATAGTAGTTTTATCATTAATCCACTAATCAAATAGTAGTTTTATCATTAATCCAATAATCAAATAATAGTTTAATCATCATTTTCGTTCGCTGGAAAGCCTTGTTATGAGGACCTATAAAATATGGACCCAATCGGTTCAGCCTTTTCCGACGTTTATTGCGTACCTGTTGCTCCAGGAACTTGGGGAAGTTGCAGCAACTTTTGTACCCATGGCATCAATATCTAGCACCCGTTCCCAGAGCTCATCAGAGATACTGAAGTATTAGAATAGATTACAAAACATCTTACTATAAAGTAAGATACAGTGTCATTTAAAAAAGAACGCCGCCAGCATATCTTTTTAACGAGTTTAATTCTGAGCTATAGACCATTTTTCTTTTCAAGTGGGGGGTGGGATGTGGTCCCAAAAAACCTGGACACCTATTGAAACTAATCCAGGGAGGGGGCGTGGGGGGCTGCTGAGCCCCCTGAATACGCCTCTGGTAGTAGTGTTTGAAAACAGTTTTATTTTCATATTTTCCTAAAAAGCTCATATACCACTCTAAAGAGCCGGGAATTCGCACCAACTGCCTAAGTCTACAATTGTACTGGGTACTTGAATGCTTTTACTTTTTTTGGACAATCTTAATGTCCGCTAAAGGGACAGTAAAGGGAAAATAAAAGGGGGTATACGCTGAAAGCTAATCACTTTAGCTCTTGGTCGCGACCCATGAAAGTTATATCTGATGTTCCTGTCTCGAGAAACTGACATATAACTGTGTTAAAATTATACGAAAATTCATATATGTAAAATTTTGAAAATCTGAAACTTAAATCACGTGACCAGAACTATCACCAATGGCAGAGCAGTATACTGGTCACGTGTCTCCGCCTGTATCACGTGACCACTTTACTGCACTGCCATTGGTGGAATTTCTGGTCAAATAATACGGACGTAAAAATAATATTATGAATGAAATCTATTGAAAATAGAAATAACAAATATAAAAGTAAACCTAATTTACAATTAGCTTTCTCTGGGATATCATCGTTTTCAGATTGGTCGCTTATTTGCTGAATATGATCTGTTTAAACCTACTACTTTTATACAAAATTGTATATATATTAATTTTCGTATATATTTGACACAGTTTTATATCAATTTCTCGAGACATGAACATCAGATATAACTTTCATGGGTCGCGATCAAGAGCTAAAGTGATTAGCTTTCTTTCAGCCTAAACCCTATTTCATTTTTCCTTTACTGTCCCTTTAAGACCCACTTCCGGATTGCGTCTTTGCCAAAAACTCGAATTTTCTGTAAACCTTCGATAACTTAAAACTTAATCCAAAAGAATTCATAGTGTAAAAATATCTACTATATTGGGTTGCAAAGATATAGGGATTTTAAAAGTAGAGTTTGTGTGCAAAGACTCTATTCCAGGTTCCACTGTATCTGCTGAATACCTAATAGTTTCTCCACACATGATCTCGTTAGTGTTAGCTCCAGGCATATCGTTGGTCAGGTAGCCAGGAATAACTGAAATATTCGGAGAAATAAACTTTTGTTAACAAATTCAAGAAAACACGAAGACGATTACTACTGTGTAGCGAAGTTGACCGCGGAAGATTCACAATACTATAATACTATATCCGCTCCAAATGTGTCTCCTCATGTTCCCCCCCCCCCTTACCGCCTCTACTTGTGGGGAACAGCGTCAGTTAGCTTTAGAATGTCGAGATGTGAACACCTCTGATCTGGAACTACTAACTCCTTCATACTGCCGCCGATGTCTACTCTAGCAACAAATGCTGCTAATGTCTAAGCGTCCATCATGTCCAAATCCACAAAGCAGTCGCATGTCCCGGGGTTGAGAGGCAATTCAAGTTCCTCCCTACACATAATCCAGACTGCAAACCCTCCAGGACCGTCGCCTAGATGTGAACCCTTTGCTGCCAAGATGCTGACACCTGTGAGCTGACCATCATGAAGCTCCAACTGTTCCTTTCCTTTCAACACTATTAATCAATGTTATTTCATTTTCAACCGTTTAGATACTCCCAATTAAGGGCCAATATTTTTAAACTTTGCTTTTATTTCTCATTTCATGCCATTATTCAATAAAGTTACCGAATATCCCTTTTGTTCTTTTATTTGTGTCAACAACTTTATATACTTAAAGGAACTGTGAGGTCCCCAATCAAGATTTGAGGCAAATCAGTCTAGGGATTCATGAAGTACGTATGATCAGACACACAAACAAGCAAAAAAACCGAGATTACTACTTTACATACAGATTATCTTCTAGATTTAATGCTAAAATAAGCACAGAATACTCAAAAAATATAATGCTTCCTGCATGCAAATTGTCAATTACACAATTTTTAGAAACGATTAATTCTATTTAAATTTCCTGATTTTCATATTGGATTATTTCCTAGATTTAACACTGAAATACTAAAAAAAACCTAATGTTTTCTGCATGCAAATTGTCAAAAAAGGCTTACACAATTTTTAGAAACGATTAATTTTATTTAAATTTGCTGATTAGTTCCGAAAATCGCAATTTAGATCCATAAACGATCCGAAATGATATTGAACGAGTAACTTTTTTCCTTCTCTAAAATGGTGACACCTGAACAAAAAAATTGAAGAAAATTCAAACCAAAACGTTTGGTAGAAAATTTCAAAAAGAAGAGAAATGAATTACTTTTTTAAAAATTTCTTAATTATCTCTTTTAATGAGTTGACAGCATTTACAACAACCAACACAATAAATCACGGGAATGTTAAAAGTATGGTTGAATGAGCTGATCTTTATGGGAAAAATTAAATTCCAAGCAAAGCTGTTTGTGTGTGTGTTTTACGTAAATATCTTTTTAACTTACACTTATTTGCAGCAGACTGCACATTGTTAGCAGGAGGAGCATTTACTTCCTCGGTTATTTCTCCCTGAATAAAAGTCGTCTTTATTCTTTATCATAAGGTTTATGTCTTTGTCGAATAAAAAGATTAAATTTACAGTTTTTCCTTCAGTTTACATGTTATGTGTAATGTATCAATTATGTCTAATTAAAACATTAGATACAGATTCATAATTATTCATTATAGATTAACATTAATATTTAAAGAATCATGACATAACCGGGCGAGAAAAGACCGTCAAGACTCCATAGCTAGGGCGAAAAGATTGAAAACTGTTCAAAGCATATATATTAGCAAGGGTTCAAGAAGTATGTTTGCAAAATATATATGTATATTGACGCTATATTGTATTTGTACATTGATAATAGGAATACATCTAATCCAAAAGAAGTAATTAGTGGGTAAGAGGGCTTGATATATGCTTTAACATTGTAAACAAAGTTGTAAAGCAAGATTTAAAAATGACAAAGATCCGAGTTAAATTTGTCCCAAAGTCTATGACATAGGACCAAAGGGATGACATTGATTATGGATCTCAAATGTAAATCAAAATCAGAAAATCCTGAAAAGTCCTTCGAATAGAATACATTCAATATGCGAACTTTCTTTTCTTTTGATCGCTCTTAAAGTAAAACAGTAAAACAGACTCTGATGGATCAAGTTTGAGACCATTCGGAAAATTTTCTTGCTGTGACGAACGAAACTGATAAACACCCTTACATTTTATTTAACGAAACTTATTGATCGCAACTCGTAGGACTCTAAGACACTTTTTTTAGGACTTGACTTACTGTGCACTGTGAGTTAAGATCACCCTCACCGAAGCAGAATAATTCTCCTAAATTAAAAAGATTTTATGATTAAAAATATCAGAAAATATAAAAAAAAAACTTTTAAAATATGCTTTCAAAATAAAAAATATTTAAAAAATCCTAAATTGTTTTGAGAAACAATTATTTAAGTTTTAAATAAAAAAATAAAATTCTTAAATTTTGATGTTGACTGACCTTTAAATTAAAAAAAACATGAAAATGTATGATATAATTTGTATTATTAATACTTTTGTTTCTCTTTTTTGCTGTACTTTAATCTTTAAACAGCTGTTAAAGTCAAACATTCTAGTTTAAGAATTTACAGATTGGAAAATAATTAGTTTTTTACCACTTGCAAAACTTATCTCAGGAACGATCAAGAGAGTATTACTTGTTCCTAATCTATATATGTCCTACATCTATATAATAAAGCTCTTTGCTTATATATATACATGTTTGCTATAGTTGACCGAATTGGCTGAAATTTTTTGAGGAAACCCGTTAAAAAAATGTCTTACAAAATTCAATTTTTTTTTAAAAATTTGATTTTTTTCAGTTTTTAATTTCTAAAATTTCACGGACACTTCTGCTAGTATATAATAATGACTATGTAAATTTCGCATTATATATTTACGCTAGAGAGCGTAACAAAATCACAGTTAAAAAAAACACTAAGAACTTATTTTCTCTGACAAAACATTAACTGATTCCGTTTTAAAAATACCAAAATGACATTTGATTTGCTCCGCACATATACTTATTACATCGCTTTTCGCTGTAGAAAATGTAACAAAGCAAAGGAATTGAGTCTTAGCCACAAACTCTGATTTTCTAATCACTATAACTTTGCAACCAAATGTTGCATACCTTAGATATTTCAAACTATGAATTCTGTAACATAAAACAATTTGAGTTTGAAATATCAAAGGTTTACAACATCGAGTTCTAAAGATATTGAGGTTTAAATATTTGATTTTGTGCTAAAGACTCAATTCCTTTGTAAGCATATTTTTAGCTTTGCACTTTTGACTTTTATTTGTGAAGTATAAATGTTTGTCAACCATTTGAACGATAAACATATTTTCGCTGAAAAAAATGAACTTAAATCGTTGCAACCTGGCCGTTCTTTTCATGATAAATTTATGGTTTTGTTTATAAGTTCAGAAAATCCTAACATTAGAACTTGACTTTTCGTATTTCTATTCTGTAACTTTCTATTGGCCTATATTGTATATAGTTAAGTAAGCATGGATGGTTTATGCTATTTTTGACAGATTTTAATTGAGAAATCAAATTATGAAATAATGGTTCATTTTTTTCCGACTTTTATTATAGCTTTCAATCTAACTATGGAAACATTTCATTCTTAGAAAAAAATCTAAGGAAAAACTAACCAAAAAAACTTTCGATTTTTTTAGTTTTTGTATAAATCATTATTTACATTTGACATAGTGTAAGTTGAAAAACAAATGCTTAGAGTTAAATTATTAATTAGTAAAACTTCTCAGATTATTATGGGACACTTCAAAAGTAGAAAATATTAAATTTTTTAAAAAAACGAACCAAATTTTTACCTGTGTCGTCACCATCCTTCACATAGAGACACTCGTTCTTGCAGTAGGTTGGAAGATCAAAATTAGTCATGTTGAACAGGTAGATACCAGCCCTAGTGTCAGAACCATCAGCTCCATCAACTAGCTGAACAAATATATTAAGTTTCTTTACGGAGAGGCGTACACAGTGGGTGGGTGGGGGGGGGGGGGGGGGAATTGCGTTGCCCATGATACTCATAGTTACTCCCACAGTTTACCGTAAATTACGATTTTAGCTATTTTTCCCTATGCAAGTGGACCCACTCAACTTAAAAAATAAGAACATTTCCGTGGTTCTACCGAGTGTCTAAATCATAAAGTCAGGCAAATCGTTCAAGGAGTTCATGAGTTATGATCGGATATAACTATGGATGGGGAAAATTTCAAAACGATCATTTTGAAAAGTTGTCGCTTTGGAAAATTTCAAAATGGTCATTTTTAATTGTTGTTTTTTTGGAAAATTTAAAAAGGTCGTTTTTAATAGTTGCCGTTATGATGGAAAAAATAGTTTTTCGTTTCTAAACGGAAAACGATATTTTTTCGTTTTCCGTTACTTCAGCTGTTATACAAACAATTCTAATTGGTTCCCATTGATTGGAAATCAAACGATCATGAGAGCTCTTTAACTCAAGATCATTTTTTGGGACATCTTGTATGTTCAAAACAAAATTCCGTTCGTTTTTGATCATTATATTTTAATAAATAAAGTTTTCAGAATTTAAAAAATGCTAAATCGTTATTCGTTATTTCGATATTAGGAACAAAAAGTTAGGGTTTCATCTAGTTCTAAAGAGGGCTGTGCACGTTCAAACTTTTTTCTAACCGTTCGTTAACGGTCAGCTAAAATCGTTCAAAGAACTAACTTTTCATTTATCTGTTTGTGTTCTTCACTAAGAACTGAATGGTTGTTCCGTTAGTGGTACTTTCCGTTCTTTTTAAAAGTTACTGTGATCGTTAACGATCTCAATTTTATTAACGACGTTAAGATATACTAGTTATATTCTGCAAGTTTCATGCAATTTTTAGCAAAAAACACCCGTTCGTTTTTTACTTACTACTTTCATTTACCGTTCGTTAACGATTTAAAAATTAACAAATCTTGCCGTTCGTGACCAGATTCTTCCGTTAACTTTTAAAAGTCTGTAATTAGTTAACGGAACGTTGCCGAGCCCTAGTTTACCGACTTTATGTGTCGATGGCGAAGTTGGCAAGTAAATAATTCTAGACTTTATATGTTCGTAATCGGTTTGCCGGAGACTAAATGTTTGCAGGGCAATCAAACCTTTTTGGTACAACAGTTAGAATACACGAGAGCTATAGCTTGTAGTTGGAGAATAATAACTACCCCCCTCATCCTTAACATTGTAAACATATACTGAAGATATTGTCTGATAACTCTCTACCTTCTTGAAACAACTGTTTTACACATGAAATTTAACTGATAATTAGTTTGAGAATTTAAAAAATCTTAATTTAAATCATGTTTTACAATATTTCATGTGTTTTAGGCAAGGAAAACAACTTAAGTTTAAGGATACAAAAGATACAAAAATAGCGTGAAAGTTCTGGCTAAAATAGAATATAGATGGCTAATGTCTTCACTATACAGGAGGGTTTTAGCTCAATTTGAAAATGGCAATTTAGCTACAGGGTGTCCTACGAAACATGGAAGTTTGTGAATAGTTTGAATGTCTTCTTCCATATGCGGTATTAGATATTATAGACTTTTTGCTGTTTCTTTAGTATAAGAAATCTTTTACTTAAATATAATTTACTTTTAGATCAATTTTTCTATAATATGGCTGACATGACAATTATTATTGTTCTCTTGAGGTTCAAACAATTTAAGAAACTATGGAAGAAGACATTTTAAACTTTTCACCCATTGTGATATTTCGTGGGACGGGACAGACTGTGGTACTACAGTACATTGTAGTTAAAGAGTTGCGGCCATAGAAAATAGAATATATAGAGAGGAATTTACTAGAAAAAAGTGTAAAACGGCCATTTTGTTGTACTGTTTCCATACTGCAGGTGTACTTCACATATTTATGCTATATAACCTGTTGGGCCCTGGAATATCATTTTATAGAAAATCTAAAATTATGGTTAAAAGAAAGCCAAATTATGAAATAGGCTGGTTTTAGTATACAGTACAAGAATATATTATATAGAATATAAACCTGATGGAAGGGTAAGTACTTGAGTCTAAGATGAGGGTACAGTACAAGTATATATTATATAGAATATAAACCTGATGCAAAGGTAAGTGCTTGAGTCTAAGATGAGTATACAGTACAAGTATATATTATATAGAATATGAACCTGATGGAAGGGTAAGTGCTTAAGTCTAAGATGAGGGTAGAACAAGCATGTATTCCCTAACACTGTAAACATATCACATTGTGAACCTAACAAACATCTTCTAGAGCAATCTTCAACACCTCGGACATACCTTTCTAGCATTTTCCCACGGATTAAATAATCTAAAAACGGAACAAATATCAAGCAATCGTTAAAACATCAAGATCATATTTTTTTTAAACGGAGTGACTGGCTAGGTATGATATTTAACTGAGAGTGCAGTATTTTATACAATAAATATCAGGATTCATTTGATACATATTTATTTTTACATTCTGTTTTTGTAATAGGGTGTCCCACGAAAGCAAGACGACTTGAACGTTGTAACCATAGAGTAATAAAACGAAGAGGTGAAGCTTAGCTCAGATGTACACAACCGACCTGTCTATTAATTAATTAATAGACAGGTCGGTTGTGTACATCACGATATGTTTACCTATTTAACGCTGTACACTTTCTTTATTTAAAGAGAATTCGAGGATGTTGACTGCAAACATTTGACAATTTTCAGGTTTTCAATTTATTAGCTAATAGTTCTGTCAAAAATATTAAGTTTTTAGGGCAAGAATTTAACTGAAAACATTCTCATTTCAAACATTTTTTATTGTTTCTTCTCTTCAACTCTTTATCATAAACATGATAATGTATGCAGGGTTACCCACAAAGATAAAACAACGATGACGACCTGGAGCTCCTAACCCTAAACAGGCGGGGGGCATCTGGCTCCCCCCTCTAGTTTTTTGACTTTTCATAAATAGAAATTTAAAGGATTTTTTGGTAATTTTTTATGCCTAATGTAGGGTGCAGGGCGATAAAAAACCAGAGTATGTAAAAAAAATCTTAAATAGCCCATAACTTTTTTATGACTAAAGCTACAGATATGAAAACTATAGTTTTGAAAAGCCCTTGAAAAATGCGTGTAGAAACTTTGATATTTGTTTTAAACAAAAAATAATTTTTTACATTTTTTCGACCTAATCTATATAATTATCAATACTAATATTCAAATATCTACATTAAACCACTCCTTAGAAATACGATAGCTTTATACAGCGTTAGATACGTAAACATATCGTGATGTACACAACCGACCTGCCTATTAATTAATTAATAGACAGGTCGGTTGTGTACATCTGAGCTAAGCTTCACCTCTTCGTTTTATTACTCTATGGTTTGTTTACAAATATTGCATACAGACAAAACAAAAAACCTATTCACTTTTGTATTGTTTTGGTTTAAAACTTTTTTAGACTATTAATTTTGTTTTATTTCAGGATATCTTTTCTGGAGTGCAGTGCAGTACTATATGGTTGCAATTGATGCAATTGCGTACAAATTTTACTGACAAATGCCACGGCCATTTTTAGAAATATGTCAGTTAAAAGAATTAAAAATTTAAAAAATCCTAATATACAGGGTGTCCCAAAAAACATGGGAATTCAGTGACGAATTCGATATCGTCTTTGTTATGAATTAGCATTGTAATACCTAATTTCAAAACCCAAAATATTATTATGTCTGCTAGAGTTTATTTTATGAAAAGGGTAAAAGACTACAAAGATGTGTCTATGATGTATCCGCAAGATAAACAGTGAATACGGACAAGTTTATTCTGTTTGTATACTGTAATTTTCTTGTTTTACTAAGTACAACCGGTTGCAGTCAAAACATAAACAAACAAAATGTAAACATAGCAGACGAAACTCTTACAGATTACAGCTTTCTCAGTAGGTATCACTATACTAAATCGAAGAATTATTTGAAAAGACGATATCGAATTCGTCACTGAATTCCCATGTTTTTTGGGACACCCTGTATATTTTTGAATTAAAATATTAAAAGTAGACGACAATTGTTCTAATTAATTTTAAAATTAGAGTCTTCCAATCGTAAGACGACATTTAAAACACGTTTATTTTGCTAAAATTACGCAAGTTGACTACATTGTTTGAGTTGTTTGCTGTACACTTCTTGATCCATGAAGACCTGTTGGTGGATTAGCTCCACCTGGATACTGTACAGCAGAGACAGCTTGCAGTACGGACTGTGCACCTATACATAGAACAGATACAAGGTTACCTATAGGGTTTGAGCGCATGGTCCACGTTCAAAATCATGAATTTGGATGGCTACGTTTTCAGAATCGGGTTTTTTTAAATTATTAAATAACGACGACGACAAATTTATTAAAAATGATATATTAAACCAATTAGATGTTTAGGAACACATTTCTCAAAAGAAATTTGTCAACAAATCGAAGTTTGAATTAATTATTTCCTTTTTCATCATTATATTGAATTTCTTATTTTCTATGAATTTGTTCACAGATTTCTTCAAATTTTTCAAATGTCGTCTTTTCAACAACAATTCCAGAAAGCCTGCAGAAAATCTTTGTGATTAAAGAGCGATATATATATAAACTAATAATTGAATAAGATTACTTATTTTCAATTATAAGAGTAAATTTTTATTTTCTCAACCTGTTCCTAAAAAAAATCTATTTTGTTTACATTTGTTCTCGTCGTTATTTAATAATAAAAAAAAACAATTCTGTAAACTTATCCACCCAAAAGTACGATTTTGAAAGTCGACTTTGCGCTCAAACTTAGGATTTAGAGATCTTTACAAAATTTTTGCCCGATTAACTAATGTTTCCACAATTGAAAATAATCAGTTTTTTAAAAATTGTAAACATCGATATCTGATTTATTTAATCATTTATCTGTTAAGAGGATTACTTAAAATTTAAAAATTTAAAAATTGGACAAATTACTTTGGGAGCAACTATATTTAAGTGCAGTGTTCCAATAACTGTTCAATTCTCATATCATTCATTTAAAAAAGTACTTAACGATATATTGAATTAAAAATCAATAAGATGCTTAAAATTTCTTATTTATAGAAGATATTAAAAAAATGAAATTAATTATGATGTCTCAAAAAAAGAGCTATTTAGTGGCAGATACAGGGTGTCCAACGAAACATGACAGTTAGTGAATAGTTTTTAATGTCTTTTTCTATGATACTGTTATTTAAGACTTTTTGCAGTTTATTTCGTTAAACAAATCTTTTACGCAATAATATATTTGTTTGAAATCAATTTTACTGTAATATTACTGCCATTTAGTATTTCTTATCATCATCTTTGGTATCAAATATCTTATCAAATTATGGAAGAAGACATTTAAAACTAAGTGCCCAGAAGTTAGAACTTTATCAATCTCGGAATCAAGCATTGATCTTATCTTATGCAGATCTAATGATTAATTTAAGCCCTCCTTGATATCCTGTGATGATCAATAAATAGTTTAGACCTTAGAATATCTTCAGAAATAAATGAGTTTGAAGTTTAAAACGATTTCAAATTACAAATTTACAATTAAATGAAGAAGAGAAGAGGAAAATTTGTCCCCTTTTTTGTTTACCACTGTATTGTTAATTTACCTTTACATAGTTCGGATTGGTTAATATATTGCAGTAGTCAGTCCTTATATGTTGTATATCTAGAGAATTCAGGATATTCAAGCATTTATCCTGGAACCACTAAAACAATAATTTTCATTAAAAAAATAGGAAGAATAAATCTTTGATTTTAATTTAGTTTAGTGGCAAAACGGTTTAATACGCTAACTACGATATCTGAGTCTGAACTTAATAAATTTAAGCCGCGTCTCAAATCAGCCAAAAACCGGTTTCAATTGAGCACCGGCTTAAATCTTGAAACATTGAATACAATTTTAGTAAAAAACATTTTGAGGACACATAGTATTAAAAGGCATATGGAGGACGCAATGTGCATAAAGCTTGGAGGTAACATAATTAAAAACTAATATTAGGACAACTAATGGAAAAACATATTGAGGACAGTTAGTGAAAACAAGCATATCGAGGACGCATTGTGAAAAAACACAGTGAGGACGCAAAGTGAAATTAAGCATATTGAGGAGGCATTGGTAAAAAATCATATTGAGAATGCACAGTAAATAAAAAGCATATTGAGAATGCACAGTAAATAAAAGCATATTGAGAATGCACAGTAAATAAAATCATATTGAGAATGCACAGTAAATAAAAAGCATATTGAGAATGCAAAGAAAAAAACATATTGAGGAGGCATTGGCAAAAAATCATATTGAGAATGCACAGTAAATAAAAAGCATATTGAGAATGCAAAGTAAAAAAACATATTGAGAATGCACAGTAAAAATCATATTGAGAATGCACAGTAAATAAAAAGCATATTTAGAATGCAAAGTAAAAAAAATATATTGAGAATGCAAAGTAAAAAAGCATATTAAGAATGCAAAGTAAAAAAAATGTTTATTGAGAATGCACAGTTAAAAAAAGCATATTGAGAATTCATATTGAAAAAAGCATATTGCGAAAGCACAGTGAAAAAACATATTGAGAATGCACAGAAAAAAAATGTATATTGAGAATGCAAAGTAAATAAAAAGCATATTGAGAATACACAGCCAATAAAATCATATTGAGAATGCACAGTAAATAAAAGCATATTGAGAATGCACAGTAAATAAAAAGCATATTGAGAATACACAGTCAATAAAACCATATTGAGAATGCACAGTAAACAAAAAGCATATTGAGAATGCAAAGTAAAAAACAAGCATAGAGAATGCACAATAAAAAAGCATATTGAGAATGCACAGTAAATAAAAAGCATATTTAGGAACATTTGTTTGGGGTTCCATCGCAATATATAAATGCTACCTGATCATGCTCAAGTTCTTTTAGATCAAAGAGAGTGTGAAGAATATCATGCATACATTCTCCATCCTGGATATCTTCAAGGTTCATGGCTTCCCACTCTTCTCTCCCATACTCCTCCCCCTCTTCCCTCCCTGCCTCCTCCCCCTCCTCCCTCTCTGCCTCCTCCCCCACCTGGAAACCCTCCCTGTCTAATGTGTCTCGCATTGCTTGAGTTTTCAGTCCCACCTGTAAAAATGATTAGATATTACATTTCAATGATTGTTTTCTTTTTATCTTTCTCGGTACAAAGGTTAAACCTTTTAGGAATCTCATTGATACAATTAAAATATCACCTTTTTATTATTTTATTTTACATATATTCTTAGGGGATGTTCTGATGATTTTTAAAGGGACTGAAAGCGTAATTTCAAGTGACCCTCCGTTCAAACATGTCAATGCTTGAAACCTTAGCTGATCAATAATGTGGAAAATATTGTCGTTTTTCTTAGGTGAAAAGTATTTAATTCTGATATGGAAATGCGCAAATCAATGTTGTCGAGTTATCACTTAATTAAAACTAATCAGTTTTCAAAATGTTAAACATTGAAATTTGATTTATTCTTGATCATTCAAAGCTTTTGAGGGTACCGTTGTTAATTGAGTAATGTCATCTTTGAATTGTGGGCGCGCTGGGTCACTTTTCATGTAAAGCTGGATCCTAAGCTATTTAAGCCTAAATAATTGTAGCCATCATCATCAATGCGCATTTCTTCTTCAGAAACAAAAAAGAGGAAAGTGTCGGAATTAAAGATTTTCAAGCTAAAATTAAACAGGATATTTTCCACATGGAGTAGGAAAGAGTCTATCTTGAAATATCATCAATATAAAATGATATTTATATTTCACTTACCTCTTTAGTAAATCCTAGAGTAGGAAAGAGTCCATCTTGAAATATCATTAATATAAAACAATATTTATATTCCACTTACCTCTTTAGTAAATACTATAGTAGGAAAGAGTCCAGCTAGAAATATAAAATATATAAAACAATATTCATATTCCTCTTACCTCTTTAGTAAATACTAGAGTAGGAAAGAGTCCATCTTGAAATATCATCAATATAAAATAATATTTATATTCCACTTACCTCTTTAGTAAAGACTAGAGTAGGAAAGAGTCCAGCTAGAAATATCATCAATATAAAATAGTATTTATATTCCCACATATTGAACTTATAGGCTAGGTAACAGGGCAGGGAGAACTGACCGATAATCTTACATTTGGGTAAGTAAAGGGATTAAAGGTTGGAGAGGGGGGGGGAAGGTCTAACGTTAGGTTGGAAGAGAGAGAAGATGGGGGGTGGGGGTGGGGGTGAATGGAAGAACCGAGTATTAAGATTGAATAGGGAGGGGTTACTGTGGAATTTTTTAATAAATTATATGTAAGACATCAAACATATATACATAAATTTATAATATATCTCTGTATATTTATATGATGACGAAATATCAACAACTATGATATTTCCAGTTTTTTTCATGATTTTGTTTATCCACCAATAGGGAACGTGAGCTGGGTTTATAGATATATATAGAAAGGGTCCACGTTACAGCTGTAATATAGTCATTGCATGTTATCAGACTCATTACTTTTTCCAAAAGTTCAAAAATGTGAGTTTCGTTAAAAAATAATTAAATATATAAAAGATGATTTTTGAAAAAAAAAATTTAGAAAAAGATAATAGAATTTTTTGAATCCATTAGTAAAAAAAGTACATTATCTTCTCAATAAAACACGTGATTTTATAGTATCATTTAGATTTAACAATGTAATTTACCGTCAAGTCATATGATAAGATAAAAGAAAAGAAAAGCAATTAGATACTTAAAGTATCAATTTATTATGCACTGCATGTAAATGTAGATACAATAAGCCACAGGTGCACCCAGAGGGCGGGGGAGGGGGCTATGGGGGCTCAGCCCCCCTTGGATCAGTAAAATATATGGGTTTTAGAGCGCTAAGACATTTGCTTTATTTACACTTGCTCTATAGGCCATTTGCTTAAAACACAACAAAAGCTAATGGTGATGTTTTGTCAACAACATCAAATATTCATGAAAAGGATCGATTAAATTTCGTCTTCCTTCTCCCCAGTGTTACAGGATCTACTTTCAACCATTTTTCATAGTTTTATCATTCAAAATTTCAGAATAAAGGCTAAAAATATTCTTAAAGGAAAGGGAATCTTTTTGACTACAAAAAACGTGTCCATCAGGTTCGAGCGATAGATAATTAAATAAATAGATAAATAGATGGATAAGTAAGGAGAACGATTTATAGATAGATAGATAGAAAGATAGATAGATCGATAGAAAGATAGATAGATAGATAGATAGATAGATAGATATAAAAAGATAAGGATAGTTATATAGATAGATAGATAGATAGATAGGGAGATATATAGATTATAGATAAATAGAAAGAAAGATATAATTAGATAGATTGAAAGACATAAAGATGTATTTATAGATAGATAGAAAGATAAATAGATAAATTGAAATAAAGATAGATATATTGATAGATAGATATCTAGATATATAGATAGATAGATATCTAGAAATATAGATATTTAGATATATAGATAGATATATACTAGTAAAGTAAACTTCAGGAGAGATAGAGAAAGGCACAGCTGTTAGTCCTCTAAAGGCAAACCTCGCTGTTTATCTATCTATCTATCTATCCATTAGACTCTCTCCTTACTCTCTCCAGTTTGACTAAAACCGTTCACTACAAAATATCAGTTTGTGACAAAATTTCTTTTTATTTTTTTTCTCTATTTGCTCAAAGTTTTTTCAATTAATGAAAGTGATTTCTAAGAATTTAGTGTTTTTTAGTGTCACAATTAAATTTGTTGAAAGTTTTTTTTTCTGAATATCTCCTGAATCAGCTGGATGTTTTTGCGCATATCTTAGCCTATAGTGCTGCACAAGTGAACTTGAAAAAGATAAAAAAAAAAATATCATTAGATATCCTCTCTCGTAGATTAGATATCCTCTCTCGTAGATTAGATATCCAGTTGTGCCAAAAAGTTAATTCATTTAATTTAATTATTTACGAATTCATAATTAGAAATATCAAAGGTCTACGATATTAAGTTGCAAAGATATAGGAATTAGAAAATTATTAGACACCAACACCAACACAGACACCAACACCAACATCAACACCAACACCAACACCAACACCGACACCAACACCAACACCAACACCGACACCAACACCAACACCACCACTGACTCTTCACAAAGTATTATTAATTAATATAAATGAAAAGGATTGCTTTACAATATAATTTACAGTGTTACAAAGGTTGCAAAATCGCCGAGAACTTTGAAATTATTACTGTGAAACGTAAAACATAAGCTAAAATATACATGTCTAGGGCTGCAGAAAAGTAAGTTACTTTGGTAAAATGAAAGGCCAAGGCATTTCGATACTTAAAGCTTACCAAGTATTGAAAATTGATTCTTCTTAAATAGCAGTCTGATCACTTTGATATACGCGAAGGGTATAATTTAACTGTATTGAATAAGACTGGAATAAAAAGATTTTTTTTTTAAAATTAATTTTTCCTAAAAATGCTAAAATAAAATATTTTTGCATCGACAAATAAATAACAAATATATATAGAATGAAAAAAGAAGAAAAAATGTTAGAATTGTAAAGATAATATATGTATTGAGATTCAGTAATGTTTACTTTCAGTGATAACTATAAGATGAAGTGAAATAAGTGAAATTTTTTTCGGTTTTTTATCAGACTTGACGTAAAAGATTTTGTAATTTACAGATTTTAGCGAAGTTTGTTATTAAAGACGATTGTACGGGAACGAAAATGGTTGGGCACGCAAAGAATACAAATATTTATAGAATCAGTTTTTTAATTAATCGATACAAACTCTTATCAATTTATTTGCCTTTGCCCCCCCCCCTTGAAATTGACAACAATAAAAGTTAAATATTTAAAAATCATTGGACATTAATTTAAATGCAAAAGAAAATGACGAAAATGAGCTTTAAAGCATCCTTTGTGGTCAAATAGAACCTTAAAAAAAACATTGATGTAAATTTTAAGCTTATTTAAGTCTAAACTTCAGAAAATTATTCTGTCCATTTTGGTGCATGGTATTCTTTTTCTCTCAACAAACTTAGCTTTGTCAAGCATTCGATATATATTGATATAATAATCTTAATAGAAGATAATACATAAAGTTCCTAAAAATCATTATTTGTTTTTAAGGATAAACTTTTTAAATAGATATATAAATGAAGATAATACCAGCACTGGCACTTTAATAAAAAAAATACAGATTTGAAGTGCAACAAAAATCCTATTCAAGAGTTTGAAAATCTTTTTATGTGGATGATGAAATAGTCATAAAAATATCATTTTCTTATTTTAGCATTTCATTTTGGAATAAAAATTAAATGAGATATGGTTTACTGCTCTTTGACACCAATATCCCCTACTCATTATTCACCCAACTACGGGATGTTTAGTTTCTTTTTGTCCTTTGGGACAATTGAATAGAAATAACATCCTGCTCTGCGAAATTTTTGTGAAAAAAATCGCGCATTTTCTGAAAAGGCGTTTAAAATATTGTGTACACAATACAACAATACTTTTTCAGGAAATCATCTTCAAATTAACCACGGGTTCCCCTGACCAATTTTGTTAAATCTTTGTGACCTCGTAGCTCCTCTTTTTTCATGTCACACACAATTACGAGAAATTCAAATTTATCCAGATGTGCTAAGCAAATAACAATATATATAAATCTATAAATAAAAAGTTCATGAATTCATTTGAATTCAAACATATATTCATTAATTTAACCTTTTTTATACTATTTATCTATTTATTTTCCATTTAAAGAATCAGGTAAAATGCACTTTTTATTCATTTTTTGGTCGGGTTTCAATTCTTTTTGATGATTCTAAAAAAGGTTGTGACATTTACATTTACATTTACATTTACATTTACATTTACATTTACATTTACGTTTATATTTACATTTACATTTACATTTACATTTACATTTACATTTACATTTACATTTACATTTACATTTACATTTACATTCACATTTACATTTACATTTACATTTACATTTACAATTACATTTATATTCATATTTACATTAGCATTTACATTTACATTTACATTTATATTCATATTTACATTAACATTTACATTTACATTTACATTTACATTTATATTTACATTTACATTTAGCGTTATATTTACATTTATATTTACATTTACATTTACATTTACATCTACATTTACATTTAAATTTACATTTACATTTACATTTACATTTACATTTACATTTACAATTTAATTTACATTTACATTTACATTTAAATTTGTATTGTTGAAAAACAACGTAAATACAAAAGCTACAGAAATTGAGTCTTATCCACAAACTCAAATTTTCTAATGCCAATATCTTTGCAACCTGATGGTGTAGATTATTTTAGCTAACAGGATTCAAAGTTTGAAAGATACAATCAATCAATTCCTTTTTAGAATTTTTAAGCAAGCCATGCACTGTGAACCAGACAGAAGGAGAAGGACAACTTTACGAGACTTTACTGCTACAACTTTATACCGGATACTTTTTTTTAAAGAACGAACATTTTTCTGACCTTCATTAGAAAAGCCCCTTTTTTCAATTTAAAACCAAAAACCTTTAAAAGGTATTGTGTACAACTAGTTTACATCAGTACATGTCAATACATGTATTTAGTTAGACCAATTCTAATCATAACACGGACCTGGAGGCTGGAACGTTGTAAGATGAATATTTAAGATTTTACATACATTCTTGGAATTTAACAACTATATTCGTACTCCACCCACCCCCCCTCCCCCAGTCCCCTGATATCAGATACTAATTACTTAAGTTTGTTTAAGCTTGCCTCTATTTGGTTTCTAAGGTCTTCTTAGAAATGGGTTGGGGGCAGGGAGTAAGGAATAGAAGGGAGAGACAACTGACGCGGTTCGCCCTACCATATGATTATACATGCTTTGCAGACGGTACTCCATTTTATATCGATAGGGTGAGGAATAGATGAGGAAAAGGTGGATATAATGAAAGGAAAGGTTTGTAAAGGGAGGAAAGAACATGGGGAAATGTTTGTAATGTTTGGGGAATGAGTGGAGAATGGGTAGAAGAAATGTGGTAAAAGGTGAGGAAAGAGGGGGGGAAGGATGGGAACAGGGTCGGAAAGGATTGAGAAAGGGTTTGGATTGGTGGGAAAAGGGCGGGGAAAGGGCGGGGAAAGGGTGGCTAATGGTCGGGGAATGGGTGGGGAATGAGTGGGTAATGGTTAGTGAATGGGCGGGGAAAGTGTGGGTAATGGTCGGGGAATGGGTGGGGAATTGGATGGGGAATGGTTGGGAAATGGATGGGGAATGGTTGTTGCGATCAACTACTAGAATTTTTGGGTTTCTGCAGCTTATGATTTCATTTTACCTTAACAGTCTCTTTAAGACAATAAATAAAAGTTAGATTGCGACAAACACTTTATTCTAATATCTTTATAACAAGGACTGCAAGATAAATTTTATCTTTTATCGGTTTTGAAGGGAAACCCCCTGCACGAAGTTTTAAATGATTAAATTGTTTCGTGATTTCCCATCATTCTTCTGCATATGATATTTTCACAGTTCTTGATTTATCAGAAATATTAAATAAACATTGTTTTTTCTCTTATCTTTGTTTTTGTACGCGGCATCAATACAGTTTTATTTCAAACAAGATGGAAACGCTTAGAAAACAGCTAGTTTTAGTTATTTAATGGAACCTTGCAAGTTTCCTTTTGTTCACTTTACGAATATTTTCGAGAGAATTCTAAAATTCATAATTTGTAGCCAATTGCTTAAAAGTGAGTATTTTTTCGAAGATATTTTTGTCTCTTTCACCGTAAGTTATTTTTCGGTGCAAAAAGAAATTAGTTTAAAGTTTTATATTTTCAAAATCTGCAATTTAATAAACTTTAAATTTGTTTTTTTTTTTCGGAAGACTTTTGTTCAAATCTTAAGAGGGGGGTTTACTTTTATAAATTGATGTAATACGAAACCCAATTTTTTACGGAATTAATGCATAATTATTGTTTATAGGCTAATTAATAAAGTTATAAAAATTGTTTTGTTTTCTAAAACTCTTTGCATGCCATAAAGCATTTTTTAATTCTGATGTCGTAATATTTTTCACAATGAATTCTGATCAAATTGTAAAAGTTAAAAATTAAAATCACATTATAAATAATCGATATTCCCTCTAAACTTAAAAAACTTTATTAACACCTTAAAAGCTAAGCCGGAAATTTTTGGACGTTAGATATAATCCGGCCCTCTAGTCTATTTCAAGAGTGGCCTCCCCGAGACACAACCATTCAGTGTCCGAATTTAATGAATTTTAGCCGCGTCTCAAATCCCCCGAAAACCGGTTTCAATTGAGCGCCAGCTTAAATCTTGAAAAATTTAATACAATTTTAAGTGGAACCAACCATATTTGAGCCGCGGCATGCATTTAAGCCGCGGCTTAAATTCTTAAAATTCGGCCTCCGTTTAATTATACCTTTGACTGCTCAAGGATGACAGACTTTTTCCATAGAAACGCTAGTACTTTAGTTGGACACTTTGTTCACATACTGATTCAAGAAATATTAATATTTTCTTTCTAGAATATGAATAAATAAATTTTCACATTCGATTTTTTAAATTGCGTCGGGAATGGAATATTCTAGATTTTCCAGAAATAATTGGAACGGTGGCGCCATCTGCGTTGAGTTCATATTGGACGCTTGCATACACTACTCCCTTCACTAAGCATTAATTTTTAAAAATCAAACTTTTTACATTTTCAATGCCTCATGAAAAATATCTTTTCTACTAATAAGTATGCCGAAGATCATTAAAATCACCCAAAAATTGGGTAACAGAAGGTATCTCTTTACTCGATCTTTGAGATTTTCTGTATTTTAGACAGGGTTAACCCAAAAATGAAATTTTAACGGTGTTCTTAAAAGAGTTATAGATTGACTTTGATCTAATGTAATACACAATACGCATAAAGAGATTTTAGGGAAAAGACAATGTCTTCATGGAATTGAAATTAGAAATAAAAGAAAAAAGTCTTTAGATTTTTTTTGGACCATTCGCTTCTAGAGTCATGTCATTTATGTGAAGCCCTATTTCCTAGATTAATAACAATACAGGTAAACCACTATATATCGTTTCAGATTTAGAGATTTTTCGTTCACAATAACCCTGAGACAGAGTACGGAGGGAAGCCAACCTCCCCCGCACAGCTTCCGAACCTCATTTTACCTATTAGCGGCAGCTACCGAACCTCCCCCAAACAGTCTTCCGGGAAGGATCTTCCATTTATAATCGCCAATTTCTACTTAAAATGGGACTAATTGGATCATTTTTTTACAATCAAATTTCGGGGAGAAAATAGCATTGTTTTACAGATTTTTTTGATCACAAATCTTGGAATGGCTGACACTTTCTTATGAATATTTTGTAGTAATAAGTAGACATATGAAAAGTTTTCTTCATAAAATGTCGTTTCTAAATAACATATCTGTTTGTTAACTTTCTTTCTAGTTATTGAGATATTTAAAGAAAAGAAAACTCTGTTATAACCTTATGATTTTAAAACTATCGCCGCCTTTTGTCACAAGTGCTACAGATTTGAAATATATATATATATATATAGAAAGATATTTACATTTTCATTAATTTGAGCATCGATGAAATTGCCTTTTCTCATTGTTTAATGCATTATTTTGCAGGCAAATTAACTTCATATAAATAATACGTTTTTGTCTGAAAAACGAATTTCATGTAAGTTTATGCGTTTACGTAAATTTCTTTATTTACAAGTTCAAGGGATTTGAAGCTATACAAAATTTCAAATATGGAATTGAACGTTGCAGGTGATAGAAAGAATCAACAAAGTTTAAGTTTTTCCTGCCCGAACTTTGATTGTAAAAAAAAAATTTTATGCAAATGTTAAGGATACTATGCTAAAATAATCAAATTAGTCCCGTTTTAAGTAGAAATTGACGATTATAAATGGGAGATCCGCCCCCGGAAGACTGCTTGGGGGAGGTTTGGAAGTCCTCTTGGGACATGCACTGCCGCAAATAGGTAAAATGAGGTTCGAAAGCTGTGCGGGAGAGGTTGCCTTCCCTCCCTCGGCAGAGGCCCAGAAGAGTTACGTGCATGCTCCTTCTCTGTCTTTTAATTCAATGCTGTCTGTGTGGAATTCCTTCGGCCACTGTCTTAGGGTTATTGTGAACGAAACACCCTTAAATCTTGAAAAAACGACATCTAGTGTTCTATCTGTATTGTTATTAATCTATGCCCTGTCCCTTAACAAACAAAAAACGATCCAAATGAAACTTCACATTTTGAATGTTTTCAAGGTTCTACTACTTCTACTTTCACTAAACACAAGCCTGTACAAGGTTTAACTTCATTAGCATAGAGAGCAATTTTCCCTTTCATCAGGACAAACTTTTAATCTATTTTCTCCTCAAACTTTTTTCTCCTGTTTATCCTGTTACCTTTTCCCCCTCCCCCGTTCTCCTGTTTCTCTTTTGGTTCTGTTTCCCTTTCTACTGTTTCACCTTTTTCTTCTTTTTTCTCCTGTTTCTTCTTTTTCTCCTTTTTCTCCTGTTTCTACTGCTTCTACTGTTTCTCCTGTTTCTCCTGTTTCTCCTGTTTCTCCTGTTTATCCTGTTTATCCTTGTTCTCATGTTTCTCCTGTTTCCTTTTTTTCTCCTGTTTCTCCTGTTTTTCCTGTTTCTCTTGCTTCTACTGTTTCTCCTGTTTCTCTTGCTTCTACTGTTTCTCCTGTTTTTCCTGTTTCTCCTGTTTTTCCTGTTTCACCTTTTTATTCGGTTTCTCCTGTTTCTTCTGTTTTGTCTGTTTCTCCTGTTTTTTCTGTTTTTTTTTTCTCCGGTTAATAACTTTCTGTTTCACTTGCTTCTCTTGTTTCTTCTGTTTCTCGTGTTTCTCTTGTTTTCTTGTTTCTCCTTTTTCTTCTGTTTCTCTTGTTTCATCTGATTCTCCTGTTTCACGTGTTTCTCCTGTTTCTCCTGTTTCTCTTGTTTCTTTTGTTTCTCCTGTTTCTCCGTTTATGTTATTTCTCCTGTTTCTCTTTTTTTCTCCTGTTTCTCCTGTTTCTCATGTTTCTCTTGTTTCTCCTGTTTCTCCCGTTTCTCCTGTTTCTCCTTTTTCTCCTGTTTCTCCGGTTGCCCCTGTTTCTCCTTTTTCTTTTGTTTCTGCTGTTTCCCATGTTTCTCTTGTAGTCTGGTGCCCCTGTCATGACAAATAAACAATGTCACCTTGTTTAAGAACAAGCCAGGACAAAACCCCATCTAAATAAATAATTGCTAGATTTTTAAACACTAGCAGATAAGAGTTTTAAGAAAATAATTTTGCCATTTTTCTCGTGACAATGTGTAAATTTTTAGAATAAAATAAAATTAACGTGTTTTATTCTCCTTTTTACTGTAATAATAGTAAACATTAAAAATTAGGTTTTAATATTTATGTAGGCGAAATATCAATACAAATTCGGATAATTTTTTTTGCAAAAAGACATTTGTGTTTTTTTAAGCTTTTTAAAGACTTGAAAAATTACTTTTGTTCAATAGAAATAATCATTTTTCTTTTCTCTTTTCCAGCACAATAGCACTGGATATCGAAGGGAATCTAAATGGATCCCAGGTCTGCATAAACTTGAATCCGCGATTCAAAAGTTTTGACTTGAGTTCGAGTTTAATAAACATCCCTTTTAAGAAAACACTTGTTGCACAATATTTTCAAATATCAAATTATTAAAATAACATATTATAGAAATCGTTTTTTTCCATTTATTTTTTGGAAGATAAGTTACTTATCTCAATTGTATTCAATATTTTTGTTTTCTTATTCCAAACCGCTAGTATTCTGGATTGAATTATTATTATGGCTCAAATGTATTATACCAATTATACAATGAAAATCTTTTTAGATACTGTTACCTGTCACTTTAAGAAAACAGACCTCGATAAATTTATTGTAAACGAAAATTTAAAAAAAACATTAGTTAATGTTTAGATATAGGAATGATCGATTTCTTTGATATGTTTAACCTAAAGGAACACCAATATAAACATTAAACATAGATTAACATGTTTGCTTTCTACAAGTATTTAATATTTTTTTTTTCAAGGTGTGCACTGTTATTATTCAAAAACTGATAATAAACTGTGAACACAAATCACTGTCAATTAGAATTTTTGCGCTCAAGAAAACTTATTTTGCATTTGCCAAAATTTGTCCTTGTTCTAAAAATAATAAAACAAAAGAATTTTTAATTAATGCATTGTTAAAAATATTTGGGTTGCTTTGTGACGTTAAAAGATACAATTTTTTTATTATTAAAGGGATTTTATTTTTGTTCACAAAGCCCTTTAACCCTTAATCTGATCAAAAGTGTTGAAAAGTCTTTAATTATGTTAATTTCTCCATTGTTTTGAAGCAAGACATCCGCAAGTCACTTTTGCAGATAAACCGCAAACGAAAATAATTATTTTTCAAAATTAATACTTTATCAAACAATGCTATTAAGGGTTTCATTGAGAACCAGTCATGGTAAATCCATCAAAATTGGATCTAAAGTGGAAGGCTCCTGTAAAGGGACCGTTCACTTATTTCGGTAATTTCAGGGCAAACTAAACAGCCTATTCGCTGTTGATCGGCATTAGTCTTACTTTTCAAAGACAACTGTGGCAGGAGAAAAAGCCGATTTTTCGGTCAGTTTTGAATTCATTTTTGTTCTTATCCTAGATATTTTAGATGAATAGAACTAAAAAAGAATTAATGGAAACGTTATTATTTTTGTTGCTACTTACATATAGGGGGGTTTGGATTTCTGACTTATTTTACTCATTTATCTCTTTGTAATAATTTCTAAAATTTCAAAATTACGTCGAAAATTGAATTTACTCCAGCAAAGTTGTATATTTGATACTTTAAAAGAAATATTTTAAGAGATCAAAGTTTCAGATTTGTGTTAGAAAATCATGTAAATTTGTTAAAGATTTACCAGCTAACAATCTCATTTTAAACTAAAGATTCTTAGTATTTATAAAAGAAATAAAGTTAAGTGGTCTAAAATAATAATAATTAATTACTTTCAGAGAACTAATAATTTCTGGTAATTATATTTAGAAAATGAGAAAAAAAAACATTTGTTTACTCCGAAAAAAAAACTAAATTTACAATCTGCAAGAACATGGAAAACTATTTTTATAAGGATAGATGTTAAATCTATAAAGGGGCTATTTGGAAAAATCATAAACCTTCTCTGAAAGCTTTGGAATACTATTTTTACCAAAATTACCAACCCATGATTTCCTAAACAGGGGGATGTTAAGCTACTTAACGTCCCTTGGGACAATTAAGTAAAATAAGTTTTCATGAAAAGATTCGCGCGTTTTCATCTCAAAAGACTATAAAAGTGTTTACAATTATTTTTCCGGGAAATTAAAAATTCTACTAATCCACGGCCGTTCCCTCTTGGGATCCCATGTAAAGTAAAATTCCCTTAACTTCCCTGTAAAGTAGCTGTAAATGATTATTGCTATATTATCCGTATTTGAATTCATCAAAAAAAACAGTAAACAATATACGTTAACATATACAATCTTGAAAAGGATGTCTTGGCTTTTCTATTTTTAGCTTGTGATTCATTTAGCAAATAAAGTGTGTGACGATTAGAGCTAATTTTAGCAGCAGTTTACGTGAATACATCAATAAGTACGTAATAATTTTTTTCAGATAATGATAAAAAATTCGTTATAAATAAAAGGAAAAATGTAAAAATCCTTCATTCATTGCTGGTCCTTTTTACATAATGGTCATACTATAAAAAGTGATGATGAAATGATAATGGTTCAAACTTTGACTGTTATTCATATCGGAAGAGTTTTGCAAGAAAAGTGATGAATTTTGGCGGGAACTAGATTAACTTTGGTTCCAACATGTCGGGGAATAATCCGCGAAAGTTCAAGGACCGTATTGCTCTGCTAGCACAGAAGCAGGCCGAGGGCACCCAGCAGTTTAAAGACATTATGCAAGCTGTTGCTGAGGTCAAGAAGCCGGTGAACTTGACCTTTGAAGGTCACGAGGTCGGGGAGGGGATGGTTATTCCTCGGCATGAGTTAAGTCCGGCAATTTTACACCCAGCACATTACAGGTGAACTAAATATTAGAGATTAAACAAATCGATTAAAGGGACTTTATTCATAATTTCAATTATAATTTCCATGCAAAGATGGCAATGGACGATTTACCGCGGTACCATTTAAAGCTCTGTCTGATCAAGTATTAATTGATATCAATGTTTGTGTTTCTTTAAACTAAATTTTCAATTTCAGTTTCTGCGCGAAAATTACTCGTGCATTCCTTGCTTATAAGAAGCTACAGAGAAACTTTCCGAATCCGAAAAACGACGGTATCTGCCTCATTGTTGATCAGATTTAGGTTTAAAGGGTACCGTTGTATATCGGGCACTGCAATTTTTGCTTCAAGGGTTAATTAAAATTACGCTTACAATCATTTTAAACGCCTCAAACTTTAACTTTTTAATCAGAGCTCTGATCTCTTGTATCGTGGATATCGATATCAATGTTTGATTGCAATTTTTTGTTAATCTGTAGATTTATTTAATCTTTATTCGATATTCTGCATGGTAATCGTTCCCTGGAGGAAAACTAAATGAAGAACTTAAGCATTGATCCTTAAATTAAAACTGCCCACAGTGGATATCGAGAGTATGCAATCGGGATTGTGAATATCATTATACGAAAATCCTACTCAAATTTCACTTTGAAAAAATGGCTGCGTTGTAGTCTTGTTATCAGTAAAATAATTCAGTTTTTGAACTGTTTTTGGTTACAGTACAGTACAGTACAGTACAGTACATTACAGTACAGTACAGTACGGTACAGTACAGTACAGTACAGTACAGTACATTCCAGTACAGTACAGTACAGTATAGTACAGTACAGTACATCACAGTACAGTACAGTAAAACTGTTGAATCATGAAACAAATTTTACAGCATCAAATAAGCTTAAAGGTCGTATTCATATTCCTCAGTTTTAAGGGTCTTACTGTATACCACCGTCAAACTCATTTATGCCATCCAACTCTGTTCTCTTTTCAGTAGAACACAAATTTACAATTTCAAATTACTTTAATCAAGTTTTCAAGTTAATTAAGTTATTGTTATTATTTTCTTAATTATAATTAGGATTTTGAATATCATTAATTAGATATTAAAGGTTATCCTCACATAGATACAAGTCAACCACAAATAAAAAAGAGTCTTGGCCGATATTATCTCAGCAAAAAAGACAAATATAAAATTGTTTTCCAATTTAAATATAATGCGGGTGTTTTTCTAAAAAAAGAAGCTTGCGTGATAATTCCGCAGAGAAAGCAAAAATAACGAAGATATCATTTAAAAAAAAATCAGATATGCAATGGTGGTTTCTCAAAGATATAAGAAATTGTTCACATTTTATATCAGACAAATATTTTACAGGGCATAGGACTCTAAAGTGAAAAGGGAGGGGGGGGGGAGGGGTCGTGTGAAATAACGTTTACAGGCTATTCAATTTATATCAGATTGCATGGTGGATCCCTACCGAATGTAAATCAAATGATGTCGGCCAATAATGGAAGCGAGGGTCAACCTAGTTACTTGCCAGGTAAACATTTCGAAATAATGAAAATTTTGTTCAAAATTATGAACATTTTTGTTCGTAATTGAGAACATTTTGTTTCTAAATTATGAACATTTTGTTCAAAATTATGAACATTATGTTCGAAATTAAGAACATTTTGTTTCTAAATTATAAAGATTATATTCAAATTATAAACACTTTGTTCAAAATTATGAACATTATGTTCGAAATTAAGAACATTATGTTCGAAATTAAGAACATTATATTCGAAATTAAGAACATTTTGTTTCTAAATTATGAACATTATGTTCGAAATTATGAACATTTTGTTTCTAAATTATTAACATTTATTCGAGCTTATGAACATTTTGTTAGTAAAAATACGAAAGTTATGGTTGAAATTATAAACATTTTGTTTTTAAAATAAGAACATTATGTTCGAAATTAAGAACATTTTGTTTCTAAATTATCAACATTATGTTTGAAATGAAGACCATTTTTTTCTGAATTATGAACATTTTGTCCGAAATTATCATTATTTATTTCGAAATTATGAACATTTTGTTTGATAATTAAGAACATTTTGTTCGAAATTATGAAAATTTTGTTTGAAATTAAGAAAATTTTGTTAACATTTTTGAACATTTTGATTGAAATTCTAAACATTTTGTTCGAAATAATGTACATTTTGTCCAAAATTTTGAACATTTTGTTTGAAATTATGAACATTTTGATTGAAATAATCAACATTTAGTTCGAAATCATTAACATTATTTTTGAAATTATGAACATTTTTTGTTCGAAATTATGAAAAATTTGTTCTATCAACATTTTAATCGAAATTAGGAACATTGCAAATTATTTTAATTGTTAGTGCAACACAATTTTGGACAAAAATGCTTCTGTGGTGGTTCTTACAAACAAAGTGTTTTTTTCTTTTCATTTGTGTAGCATTGTTATAATAATATATGTACTATGTATATATGTTCGGAAACATTTTCGCGGATTAATTAATTAAATATTTGTTTTGTAATTATTTTCCCAGGAATTTTGTTTGACAAAATAAAAATTCTTTCAAAAACAAGATTTTTAAAGTCAAATTTTGGTAAAAGAGCAAAGGAAAAGGGTTGATGCCGATTAACATATATTACGTTTTTATTCTGACTAACTGCATTTTAATTTTCTGATGCATTTTCTATACATTTAAAAATTCTTCTTGGTTTGATATTTTTTTCATAAGTCATTAAATTAAAAATCAAATGCATCATTCTCATTTAAATGAAATTTTCCTTGAAGAACATAAAATATGCATTTTCATGCAAATTTACAACTTTTTAATATTAAAAAAGATATATTATTTATATATTTCAGGATACCCTGTTTTGTCACAGGGCAGTGTGCCTTCAGATTACTCCGCCATATTCAACCTGAACCCAGTTTACACATCCGCCGGACATATTTCTACGGCGGAGAGGAGTCGAGGATCATCAGGAGGCGGAGCAATGAGAAACCGGTCTGGGGATCGCCGTTGGGATACTTCTCCTTACGGCGGAGATCGAAACGGATATTCGTCCTCACTATCTACCTATCTTTCTCCGCCTCCTGAATCGAGATGGCGGAGAACCGCCTCTGATTCTGCCCTGTACCAGAGTGTAAAGCCTCCAGCACCCCCGGAAGCTAGCAGTGAGGGCGGAAGTCCGGTTAGTTTAAACCTCGAGGATTTAAAACCTTCTGCGGACTTTTTAGCGCAGTTTTATCCAATGAGCGAGGTTCAGATTAAACAGGTATATCATTATTTTACAAAAGTTTTCTTGTGGTCATCATGTTTTTTTATTATAACATGAGAGAGAAAACGAATTTTTAATTTTTTTTAAAAGTAATTGAGGCATGGATCCGATTCACTACAGTACACTTTAAATTTTTATCTGATCAATGATGTATTGTCAACAAAAGTGGTTTCCAAAGCAAAGATGCAAAATTTATTTTATCTTATCAAACACAATTTAAAAAACAATTTTTAGAGTACAGATATTGGATATTTAATGCATTCTCAAAGATACCGGCGTGAATTGGACATGCCATCCGAAAAAAATGAGCGTAATATCCATAGATAAATTTAAAAAAACAGATAGGACACTAGATGTCGTCTTTTCAAGATTTGGATGAATTTTGACAGAAACCCAAAGGAGTTTCGCGCTGTCGGCGTAGAGTTACAAGACAGAAAGATCCTATTCTACGTCGACTGTGCGAAACTTAGCTTGGCTGCTGCCTCAGGGTTATTGTGAACGAGTGTCATCCAAATCTTGAAAAGACGACATCTAGTGTCCTATCTGTTTTTTCATTTAATCTAGGGTAACATGAAATTACGTTAATAGTATACAATAAGAAGGATATTTTGGAAGTCTTAATATTTACATGAAGTGTATTCACTATGTGTAGAATCAGATGGATTTAACAATTCAACATTCCTTAACATTTTGAAGTCAAACCTTATAGAAATCCAACGTATAGTAACAGCTACGTATAGAAACAAGGCGTATTTTCCGGGAGAACATTTTTATATTTTTGAGAAATTAAACGTTTTTGTAAAACATTGCAGCTTATTATTATCATTATCATAATTTCTATTTTTTTAACATACCCTAGACATTAAAGGAGCAAAATAGTTTAATATGTACATTTGTACTGCTCTCTATTGTGTTTAAGTTCCCCCAGATCTTATTATGTACTGACAACATAAATGAATGATGATATGGTTATACATAAAATTGCATGTTACTATTAAAAAAATATTTTATAAAAATGCTATCTACAGTTTTATTTTTAAGAAAACAAAAATTTCTTAAAAGTATCAAAAAGTTCTCCAGTAATGCTAATATGATTTCATAAAATTCCGTTTTACCATTTAAATAAACGGATTTTAAGAAAATTATATCTACTTTACACTGATTATTTAATTTCTCAAAAATATAAAAAATGTTCTCCCGGAAAATACGCCTTGTTGCTATACGTAGCGGGTCCATACGTTGGATTTCTATAAGGTTTGACTTCAACATTTTAATGAGAAAATTTGTCTTTTCTACCTTCGGAAAATTTGCCTAGATAACACACTGATTCAACATTTCTATATTTTGAATAATAAAATTTCACTCTGAGCTAGACGGAAGAAGATGGTCATATTTACGCGACAGTACTGGGACGAATTTTTGACCTCGTGGCTCCCTTACTGATAGTAAATATATCCGGTTAATATCTTCCCAATTAATCTTTAATAAGGGGAGTTATGATTGAATGAATTAAAGATTTCGATCTTCTGTTCAATCTATCTTAGAATCTATCTGTTCAATCTATATTAGAGACCAAGATTTGGGCGTGCGCTCTCACGCCAAAACCTCTAGCAGTATTTTGTCAACTAATCCTTTAAAACTAAGAAGACTAGAAACAAGCGTGCTGCAGTTTTAAATTGTACATGTCTAGTGCTACACAAAGTTGTTGGTTGAAACTAAAGGCCAAGGCGGTTGCGACACATTAAAGTCAAGCCTGTCTGTCTGTCAAGCTTTGATGACTGAATTTCAAAGTTTTCTATATCTTAGAGCGTTAAACTCTCTTCGATTAATTTCGTTCGGTCTAACACAACGATGGAATATCTGTTACCAATATCTACTTGTTAAGTATTTCTAACGTTAAACAGACTTTCCCTATTTTCTCATTCGGTATTTCTAGGAACCTGAGGTTAACGATGTTCACAGCCTGAGTGAGGGAGGGATGAGGAAAGGGGGGATGGAAGTGGCACGAAGCGCCAACTCTCCGTCCTGCTCCCCAATGTCCCCGATGTCCCCGCCAGGGGGCTCCTCCCCCACCTACCAATATATCCCTCCAGACCTAGAATCAGGAACAATAATAATAATACTACTAATAATATAAACTTTTCAAGAGAGTAGTTTGCTATAAATCCTCAAAAGAGTCACTAAGTGCCCCCAAACATTACTTAAAGGGACTGTAAGCGTAATTTATAAAATTTTGTATAAAAGTAGTATGTTTAAACAGATCATATTCAGCAACGCCACTAATCTGAAAACGATTATATCCCACATGAGCCTGAGAATCTCAGGTTTGCTCCTATTATAATTTTTTAATTTTTATTTTGCTTTGTTAATCGATAAAATTGATAATACTATTTCATATGGTCCGTTTAGTCCGTTTTACGTCACCAGAACTTCAGCCAATGGCAGTGCAGTATACTGGTCACGTGAAACAGATGGTTTTCAGATTGGCTGCGTATTTGCTGAATATGATCTGTTTAAACCATACTTTTATACAAAATTGTATAAATATGAATTTTCGTATAATTTTGACTCAGTTTTATATCAATTTCTTGAGACAAGATCATCAGATAGATGTCTTACATGTATCGTTCAATGCCTGAGATTCTCAGGTTTCAGCCTATACCCCCTTTCAGTTTTCCTTTACAATCCCTTTAAAAACTGATACACATTTTAACTGGGCAAGGCTTATAAATTGATAAAATTTTATAGCATCTTACATGCAAATGATCTGTGCGTAAAGACATATTCTATTTACATACTATAGATCAATATAGATCAGGAATTAAATGAATAGTAAGAAGTAGCTAAACCGCGCAAACGCACTTCAACCACTTCCTTCTACGTCAGTTCAAGCTGAAGAGAAGTGGTTGAGCCATGTCTACGCGGTTCAACTTATCTTGATCTTCATTACACATGGAGTTTGTTTATATAAAAATATTTGGTTTGGAAATTTTTTAAGATACGTACCATTAGTCGGGCCGGTGCATGAATATTTCGTTGTACCGGGCCGAATTTCTATCTATCTATCTTCAAATCATTATATTGCCATTTTGGCCCTAAGTGATTAAAATCCTTGTTCCATATTTATTTAGTAGATCAATTTATTAAAGGTTTAATTCTCCTGCATCATTCATTAATTCTATTTAGTCAATTCTGCAGAATAGACTAAGTAGAATTAATTCTGCTAAATTATAAACATTCTTAATTTGATTATTTTTATTTTATTCAATTTTTAATCCACTCTTTTTTGGATTTAGTAAAGAAAAATCAAAAACCGGTATTTTGAAATTAAGAGTCCTTCCCGTTTCTGTACATTAATCTCAAATGACGCACAAAATTTCAAATTAACCGGCTTTTTCATGATACAAGAACAGGACTAAGTTAGTCTCGAGATTACGAAAAAGAGAGGAATACGCATTTATAGCGATATCCACCATTCTAAAGTTCCCAGCTCTTATCAATTACATCAATTATAAAACAGAAATACAAAAAAAACTAGAATCTCGTGAAATTGAAAAATAATTGAACAGAAGATTATTTTTTACAGTATTTTTACATCTTTTAAGAACTGTATAAAGCGTAATGTCAAGGGGATTTTATCGGTTAAATTTTACAATTTGGTACGCCCTTTTGTAATGACTCTTTTTTGTGTGTTGCATAAAAATTAGGAAAATTTTGAAAGCTACAATGTAAATATTTTTTAGTTTCAATTTATCATATTTCAAGGCCATGTAGCTTCCCATTCTATTCCTCTCAACATTTATTTAAAACATTGATTTTTGCCCAGGAGGTAGGGGGGGGGGGGGGTAGGGATGGATCGTTTCCACTTCTTTAAAAAATGATCGTTTCGTTTTGAAAACGACGAAGAAAAAACGAAAAACGAAACGATCGTTTTAAAAAGTATTGTTTTCAAAATGATAGTTTTTCGTTTAAAAAACCTATCGTTTTCAAAAAATATAGTTTTTAGTTCTTGAAAACGACCCTTCGTTAACGATCGTTAAAGATTCATTAACAAGAAACGTTGTTTAATTTTATGATTCTATAGTTTAAGCACGTAGGTGTTTCAAAAGCTATTAAAAAAGAATTGGAAAAATATTAATATTTGTAAAACACTTAAACTATTAAATTACATGTTTCCTACGCCGCGCTAACCTTACAGCGATAATAGTCTGGTGGATGGGGGTCCATGCGTCTCGCCAATCCTAGCCATAGCTGGTATTTTTAGAGGAAACCCATGAGTACTCGAATTGTAACATTGGCTGAAAATTTTAAAATTCAATTCAAGCTTGTAGCTTATAAAGAAAATAAATTATAATTTATAATGCTTTCTTAAAATCAATTTCAAGAGTATAAGAGACGCATGTGGAAAAGTTTTCAAGGGTTCGTTATTTGTAAGAAATACAAAATATTCCGTAATTTTTTTTCTCTATAAACTGTATTTATTCCATTTGTTTTTATACGCAGACATCAATTAGGTTTGATTGATGCAATTACACATGGTTTCATGGATGAAGAAACACTGTCCACATTCTCCAATTTTTTTTTCTTCAAACTTTATAATTTTTATAAACCTTCATGTTTTATCCCTGAGAATTTAATGAGAAGAATAATACCATGATAATGATGGTGATAATAATGCTATTAAAGGGAGTGTTCGCGAAAAATGAAAGGCGGTATGGGCTTACTGCGAAAAATAAGCGCTTTTAATCGCTACTAATCTTACTTCTACCTGTTGCGTCTATAAGGAGAAAATTGTTAAGAACTACTCTTGCTGAAGAACGGAGCGTCCGTACAAATTCAGAAAGTTGCAACATTCAACAAATAATTTAAATCCAAACAAATTATTCAGATATTACAAACAATCGAACATCGATAATTTTTCAACGCATTCGTAAATAGTTGATATTTCATAATATTTTTTATTTTTTATGATATGATAGTTACTTTTGAAAACATTAAGCAATTTAACAATTTTCTCCTTATAGACGCAACAGATGGAAGATTAGTAGTGCTTATTTTTCGCCGTAATCCATATCCCCCTTTTAATTTTTCGTGAACACTCCCTTTAATAATGATTAGAATAATATGTTAATGATAATTTTAGGATGAAATATTTATAAACATATTTATCTTCTAATTTTGAGACTATTATTAAAATTATTACAAACTGTAATTTTCAAATCCTGTTCTACTTGCAACGTGATGTTGTAGAAATTTGATATTTCAAATTGTCTATTCTGCTAGATGCATATATAAGAGATTGCAGAAATTTAGGGCTTAGCTAATTCGAAATTAAACCAGAGCTAGGAATTCTTGTATTGCGGATATCGAGATCAATGCTTGATACTTTGTTAATCTGCAGAATAATTTAATCTATATTCGAAAACCGCAGTGTATTTGTGCCCGTGCTGGAATCTCTTGTGTTGGACCCTGTTCGCTTAATCTCGATATTAACCGTGGACACTTTTGATTTACTCAATAATCTTCTTATTTGGATATCCCTGCTGGGTTCTGACAACCGAGTGTTCTCTCATTGATTGTCGCAAAATTTCCCGGCTTCTGATTGGCTGTTCGGTTGAACTTGAGACCATCTCTAATGAATTTAATCCGCAGATCAATGCTTAATCTCATCATTGCAGTTCTCATTGATCTTGATATCCACAATACAAGAGTTTCCAGCTTTTTGAAAGGATAACTGAAATTAAGGGATTAACCATTGATCCTCAAATGAAAAGTGTTCATTGTGGATATCGGGAACAAGCCATGTGGGCTCATGAGTATCCAACACGCTCTGTTCATGTCATTTAATTATAAAGGATCAATAGTATTTTTTAGTTGAAGTGAAGTTGACAAAAGCATTCTTATATCGTTGATTTAATATTAAGGGTTACCCGCACAGGATGAGACTGTAAAGACGACCCAAAATTCTAAAAATATGAGAAAGTGTAGCTTTATTTTTGGTTTCTGCATTCATTTTGATGGTTTGCTGAATGATTAAGCACAGAAATAAGCCAATATTTGCCATCAAGGAACCCCGAATACAGGAAAAGGGACTAAACAAATTCCGTACAACGCTTATGAAGTCTCATCCTTTATTGGTAATCCTGTATATAAGTAATTAAAAATAATAACCTAAAGGTTGTAATAAACATTAACTTTAAGCTTCCCAAAATGAAAATTTCGATCTAGTTTTTTATCAAGAGATACATTACTTTGCAATAAACATTTAACAACTGAACGTATATAACGTATAATTTTTCTTTCGTATAAACATTGGATAAAAATAGGTAAAATAAATCCTCTATGCAAAGATGTCAATGTCAAATTTACAATGGTACCCCTATTTTGATGCTTGGATTCATCCTTGATCAGATTAAGGTTTCAAGGATTCCGTTGTCGGGCTTTGACATCTTTAACACAGGGTCACTTGAATATACGCTTACAGTTCCTATAAATCTAAAATATATTATTTTGTGCCACCAGGATTTCAAAACTTTCGTCTTGATTCTCAGCCACAACAGCAACAGCTGGTTCAACAACAACAACAACAACACCAACAACTGCACCAGGAACAGCAACAGCTATCACAACAGCTGCCGCACCAACAACTACAAAAAAGACAACAATTGACAAATCCCCAGATGATTCCCTCTCATCACCAACATCACCATCAACACCAACAACAACAACAGCATCCACAGCATATACCTGAACACCTGCCACAGCTGACTTTCCCTGATTTTCAGTTTTTCAGGGATTCTTTTCAGCACCAAGACAGATCAACACCCACAGGTGGAAAATAATAAAATTATAGGGTGAACCAATGCACATGGGAACTATAGAGACGACTTTAATATCGTTTCTGATTTCCGATATTTGTACCAAAATAAAGACTAAGCGTCTTATGGGCTTTAGAATATGGAATCTGCCCTCTTTGTATCTTCAAAATTGACTATATAAGACTAAAATTTGAACCATTTTGTTGTTATCTTATAAATTAGAATCCAGATTTCTTAATATCTCAAATTTAAAGGTGCTAATATGGCAAACCACATTTTTAAAATTCAAAGACAAGCATGATCTTAATATTAATTGTTTTAACTAGAATACTCCAAAAAATGATTCACGTAATAATGCTACCAGGATCAAACAAAATTTGAAATTCGTCACTAAATTCCCACGTTTATTGGGACACCCTGTAAGACATTTTTATATAAAGAATTCTGAAATTTTACCAAATGTGGTACTTAAAAAATATTCTAAAATTACGCACATTTAACATGAACAGCAATAAGTTTATTCCGTAATTTGAAGATTTTTTATTTAGTTAATTGACATTTTATTAAAAAACCTAAAAGTTTTAATCGAAATATTTAACTTTTGAAATCATTTTATAAATCATACATGTTCGAAGCTATGACAGGAGTGATAGGGATATTTCACAAAATTTTATATCCCAGTATTCTGGAATATCAGATTGTTTACGGAAGTGAAATGTAATACTTAAGTAGTACACAATTTTATAGTCTTTTAAGATGAAATATGCGAATTTTTTACGTAAACTTCGCTGAGCGGGTGGATATTTTACATAATTGTCCCAAGGGACGTTAAGTAACTTTACGTGCCTCTGTTGGGGGAATCATATGTTGGCAATGTGGGTAAAAATTTGGTAAAATATTAAACATTTCAGAGCCTGCTTCCCCTCACACCCCGTCTACCCTCCCGGGGTTTATAATCACCGACTGGGATAACTCCAGTGATAACTTGGACAAGGAGTTTGTTGACACTATGCGTGAAGGTCTGGAACCTATTGATGATCAACTGCTCGCTACGCTCACGGGACAGAACTCATTTGTGGACCCAGCAACAGAGGAACAGTTTAAACTCAATTATTAAAGGGACTGAACCATAGGTTCCAAGTGACTCCATTTATCTGAAGAATGCAGGAGATTTTGTCATCATCTTCTCTTTTTTTAATTGTGATATCTTGTGGATTTCTGGTGCAGAAAACATCAAGGAATTGTTAAATTAAACATTTTTTAACCATAGTCACTAAACAGAAAACGGATGAGTGGGTGCTGTTGTAAATTGGACATGCATTTTTTTTTGCAAGAACAATCCTTTTAACTACATCACGTGATTAAATTCTGTCTAATGCTGAGATCATGTTATAAATTAATAATATATCCTATTAATCCAAAAGAATGGAACATCATGTATCATAATGTTATTATTTCCTTTTTCCAAATTTCTTATTGTGATACTTCACAGTTATCCATGAACGTTGCAGGCTCTCACGCAAAAATCGATTAGAATTTTGCCAATTACTCAAAAAACCAAATCTTTATTGTTCTAAAATGAACATATTTAGGGTTAAAAAAAACCACAAGTGAGTTAATTTAAAATCAAAGGCCAAGTGTTTACAACACGGCAAAGTTGACCCAAAGTGGGTCTAAATAAAGATTTAGTTCTTCACACATTTAAATAAGGCACTCTGGATTGTAAGGATTAAAAATTATGCCTTAGACACCAGATGTGAAGTACATGCTGCCTCCGATGTAATTATAACTAAGATTGTATTTTTAAGAGTGTATTAAAATAAGTTTAAAACATTTGTAGATTTATCGGATTACCAATGAGGAAGATATCATCGTTTTACTTTCTTAGAAACGGTCAGAAATTGCAATTCCTCCTGTTATCTGCTGCACTAATCTAGCTAGAAGTATGTTTATAAAAACCGCAATGGAAAATAATCAATTTTTAAGAATAACTCATTTATCTCGTAATAAAGTGTCACTTACGTTGACAGTCCCTTTAAGTACTATAACTTGCCAGCAAGTAAAGTTGAACACACTTGTACAAAATTATTCAGAACTGAATTTTAGAAGCATCCATAATTGCTTTTTGTCGTATCTTATATTTTCTAATCAATATTTTAAAAGCATAATGTTTATGTTTTTTAAATTTGCATTCTATGATTGTTTATATATGTATATAAAACAGTGTGTTGGAAAAAGCTCAAATTTTCAAAGTTTGACAAAATTAACATGAAACTTTTTTGTGTAGAAATTCTAAAAGACCAAACCAATGACAAATTATAGGTGTTGAGTATTATTTTTATTTTTCATTGAACCATTTTTTTCATGGTAATGGAATTGTCTATTCTTTCGATCTATTTCCCCACCCCCTTCCCTTGAAAAAAAAATATTTTTATTTTGTAAACATTTTTGCATTTTTAACTGACACAAATTCAAGATTTTTTCTAGTGGGTTCGCCTTAAATTCTGAACAAAAATTAGAAATTTTCATGATTCTGTGAAATTTATTTATTTTTGAAAAAAGTTTGCAAAATCACCATCACTTTCACAACTTAACAGCTACGCAAAACAAATGTCCAATAAGTTCGGTCAGATTTTACATACAGTGATAATAAGAAAACTTTGAAATAGGAAACCGACTCTTACAGAATCAAGTTTAGGAAACCGACTCTTATAGAATCAAGTTTAGGAAACCGACTCTTATAGAATCAAGTTTAGGAAACCGACTCTTATAGAATCAAGTTTTAACTTTAAAAGACCAATCAGCATGACACACAGGAATTGTGCAATGTAAACAAACCCATTTTACTAAACTGGTGGTTTGATAAAATATAGTATTAAAATAATATCGTCTTCCTATGCCATTGTTTTCTGGTTATCACTGTATTTATTCAGAGAAATGGTTTAACTAGTTACCCACTTTAAGGACGACATTAAACTCTTGATTGAATTCAACGGTACCCTGCAAGCGTTTTTTTCTGACCAAGTATGATCTAGTTCATGATATTCATTTTTTACTGATAATTTTCATTTGTGGGTTCTGTACGAAAATGACTTGCGTATTTTTCTCTACATAAATCTACAGAATTAAACACTTTTTGAACTAGAAAAACGACAATATCTTTCACATTTTTCATCAAATGAATTATTCAAAGGTTCTCTGTTGTGAATTTGGCAAGTACAGTGTTTAATATTATGTACAAATGACATAATTAACTTGTAGAATACAGTGTTTAATATTATGTACAAATGACATAATTAACTTGTAGAATACTGTGTTTAATATTATGTACAAATGACATAATTAACTTGTAGAATTGTATGTTTTTTTGTACAAACGGTGCTATATACTTTATATTTACAAGCACACTGCACAGTTCAATGTTTTGTATGTACAGTATTGCTAAACGGATTTTATGGACATGTTTGGATGTATGTGCAATTGTGCAATTAATAGAGATATCATTTATCCATTTTCAGAAGTGAAATATAAAATTGAAAGGCGCGAACCTTTAGATTAGAAAAATGCACAATATCAACCTTTTTTGTTCGAAAAATTTGTACTATTCATCCTATATTGATGTACAGTTCCCAAGGAGTATGGAATAGAAGGAAGATACATCTGACGCGGCCCGCCCTACCATATGATTATACATGCTTTGCAGACGGTATTTGCATAAGAAATATTCAGAATAGATTATTGTATACGCGTTAATTGTACATCAGACAAATATTTCTTATTCGAATGGAGTACCGTCTGCAAAGCATGTATATTGTATAATCATATGGCAGGGCGGGCCGCGTCAGTTGAATCAATTCCTTCAATTCCATTCTTCTAGACAGTTCCTCCATGAAATTTTTACATGTTTTAAAAATAAGTTTGAACGTTTTTTGTCCAATTTATATCGTTAACTCCTAAAGGACCAATACTGTTACAATATTAAATTCAATAAATAAGAAAATATTAAAGACATGATTATTTCTTTAACGAGATGTTATTTCTACAAAGAATCAGTGGGCAGGGAGTCTCAATAAACAAGTCATGTTCAATTAATAAATTTTCCATCAATCCTACTGCAACAAGTATTTTTCCACTGAAAAACGAAACAATTTTCAATATATGAGCTAAGCAGGAAACTTTTGACTGATGGATATCGGGATTAATGTTTGATCCACTCTTTTTTCTTAATCTCCAGATTAAATGATGCTTGTTCTCCTCTTGTTAATAATCTGGAGATTAAATGATGCTTGTTTTCCTCTTGTTAATAATCTGGAGATTAAATGATGCTTGTTCTCCTCTTGTTAATAATCTGGAGATTAAATGATGCTTGTTCTTCTCTTGTTAATAATCTCCAGATTAAATGATGCTTGTTCTTCTCTTGTTAATAATCTCCAGACTAATTAACTGATCGGGAGTAAGGATATCCCATTCTAAAGTTTTCAGCTCAAGTTGTTTTATTAAACCCATTAGAAGCGAATATATGGAAATATATAACCAAGGAAAAAATTGTTTTTACCCATTTACACAGAAGCTGTTTGAAAGTTGCAACTGTCTAAGCTTGTATACACAGAGTGAACAAGCAAACAGTGTAATTCTTTGTCATTTTCTTTTTCTTGACATTTTGTAATTTTGTAATAGTTAGTTTAGTTGCAACAATTGAAAATTACAAAATTTCTTTCTACAAAAAGGAAGAAAAAAGACGGTATTCATTCTACAGTTTTTTAGTTCTTACTGCCCTACTCCAACGAAGTCTTTTAGATCGATACCAATTCAGGTATATCATTCCATATCATTCGGTCTTACAAGATACAACTCAATCATAAACTATTCCGTTCAATAATACTCTAGTAATATCAAACCGGATATGACTCTATCAGTATTCTTCGGTGTATCCATTTTACAAGATACAACTCAATCCCTGTAGTTAATACACAAGGCATAAGAGCTATTCCGTTCAACAATACTCTAATCAATATCAAACTGGATACAACTTTATTAGTATTCTTTGATATCTGTCTCACAAGATACAATTCAATCCCTCTAGTTAATACACGAGGCATAAGAGCTATTCCGTTCAACAATACTCTAATCAATATCAAACTGGATACAACTCTATTAGTATTCTTTCATATCTGTCTTACAAGATACAACTCAATCCCTCTAGTTAATACGCGAGGCATAAGAGCTATTCCGTTCAACAATACTCTAATCAATATCAAACTGGATACAACTCTATTAGTATTCTTTCATATCTGTCTTACAAGATACAACTCAATCCCTGTAGTTAATACACAAGGCATAAGAGCTATTCCGTTCAATAATACTCTAATCAATATCAAACTGGATACAACTTTATTAGTATTCGTTCATATCTGTCTTACAAGATACAACTCAATCCCTCTAGTTAATACACGAGGCATAAGAGCTTTTCCATTCAATAATACTCTAATCAATATCAAACTGGATACAACTCTATTAGTATTCTTTGATATCTGTTTTACAAGATACAACTCAATCCCTCTCGTTAATAAATGAAGCAAATTATTTCTCTAACACCATAATCAAAGTGGAGTATTATTCCAACTGACGTTTTTTAGTTCTATGATACAGGTTAAGTTAAAGAACATAATTACAAGTTTTACGTCGTTATCTACAAGTGCAGTTAGATAAATCACAATACAAGTTATTTACAAGCGCAGTTAGTTATTTATAAGCGTAGTTAAGCTTAATCACAATACAGGTCTGACGTTGTCAATTTAGTTACAATGCACAACGTAATTTATCTAGGTGTGTTCAGGTTTATACATATGAGGATTGCTACGATATTTATAACAACTGTACACAAATCAAACCTTGACTATTTTTTTACCATTACAACAAATCAAATTATTTAGATTTTTAAAGATCTTTACAATTTCTTTACGTACTTTTAAAACACTTGGAAAAAGATCTTATCACATGCAATTATGCAATTGTAAATCTGTATTTTGCCATTTGTGCAACTTAAAGAAAACTTATTATTAAGAATATAAATACAGGGCAAAATCTAAAAACTGCATGATACAGGGTTTCCAAACAAATATGACATTTGAGTGACGACTAGAAGGTCGTCTTTGTCAGATCTCTAAGGAAAAAATATGTATTGACAAATGAAAAGGTGACATACCACTTTAGGGAAAGCTTATAAATCTGTATCTTAATGATACAAATTCTATAATCAGATGGCTGACAAAGATCAAATATCAAAGATCTGTAAATTGCATCAAAACTGTTTTGTTTCCTGGGACACCCAGTAGGAGATTGTATAAACCTACTGTCAGATAAATACAATGAAGACGACATTCGATTTTAATTTTGATTTATATCAACCTGTCAAACAACATTGATACATATAAACATAGAGAAATTGTCAATTAATAAAATCTAATTGATGACTTGTTATTCGAAAAAAGCTTGTTGACAATTAAAACTTAAATAAAAAGTCGTCTTCATTGTATTGATATAGTCACCTACCTACCACTGTACTAAGACAGAAACTTAAATGACAACTTGAAACTTTTAAAGTCAATCTGAATTATAATCTACAGAGCGTCTCATTATCATAATATATTATCTCTAAGTTTTAACGCCGAAATAAAACCATAATACTCGAAAAAACTAGTATTTTCCGCAAGGAAATTCTTAATCAATTTTTAAAAATGATTCATACTTCTTAAATTTTCTGATTAGTCCCGAAAATCGTAATTTAGACCGATTGACGATCTAATACGATGTGGGACACCCTGTACGTGGATAAAGTAGAAGACGACATTATTGAGTTTAATTTGAGTCTATTCTATACTCTAGTCTTCCTACTTTTTTAAAAACTTTTTTTACACAATTTTTTTAAAAATTATTGATTTAAATTGTTAATTAGCTTCTAGTGTGAGGCGTTTATTTGTAAACCTATTTTTGTAAATAAAATTCTAGAGTTTATTATCACAAAATACGGCTTATATGGTCCTGACATTTCCAAAATGTGGTCTGTCTGTTTAGAAAGTACTTAAAAAATAATAGTATTCAAGGTTACAGGTATTTATTAGAGAGAGACAAAATTTTCAGTGCCAAATTAATATCACTATCACCCCTAAATTCTTTAAAAAAATTCCGGTCTAAAACTTGGCCCTTGACTATCTAATATTTATTTAAAATTGGCAATTCTTTGTCTGAATGTCTGTATCCAATAAACGGCAAAACGGCTGAACCGATCGGGCTAAAACTTTTTTTTGCAACTCACACGACCCCAAGTAAGGTTTATGGACATGGCCAAAAATGAAAAAAAAATTAGATGCTTTAAAATTTAGAAAAATCGTCGAAATTTCAGGTTTAAATGAAGAAAAAGCGGCCGCTTCCAAAGCATGCAGCATTCAAACGCTTAAATTGTTACTAGAAGAGGGGCGTTAAGCTTCCTAAAAGCCCAGTTAAGCTTACTTAAAAACTTGTAATTTGTAAAAAGATTGTTAGAAATCAAAAATTGAAATCGAAAAATGTCTTTATTTTATTGATATATACGGCGATTACTGTTTAAAAATTAGCTTAGAAACCAGAGAGAATGCCCATCCGACCTACGAAAAGTGCCCATCCGAACTAAGAAATATGCCCATCCGACCTATGAAAAATGCCCATCCGACCTACGAAAAATGCCCATCCGACCTACGAAAAGTGCCATCCGACCTACAAAAAATGCCATCCGACCTACGAGAAGTGCCATCCGACCTACAAAAAATGCCATCCGACCTACTAAAAGTGCCATCCGACCTACAAAAAATGCCAATCCGACCTACGAAAAATGCCCATCCGACCTACAAAAAGGCCCATCAGACCTAATACTAAATTGTCCAAGCGACAGCTTAATTAAAGTAGGTCGGATGCACGAATATGCTGTAGGTCGGATGCCCATCCGACCTACAGTGCACAGCTGTTAAAACCACGTGTTTGTAGGTCGGATTGGCAGATTGGGGATGGGCGTTGGTCCAAAAATACAGCATCGACAATTAAATTTAGATTCCTTTCTGTACATAGTATTTTGTACAGTTTACAATTCAGTGGAATAAAACTGGGGAATAAAAAGACGACTAGTCACTTATATAACAACATCAAATACACTTAAATGCCAGAATGTCGTCTTGTAATTCAACAATGTTATTGGTATCGCTTTACAGTATGATATAAAAAAATAAATTATTTAATGAATTTTCATTTTTTAGAAGATTTACCGCGCTGAGGATGAATGTATTAAGTTTGAAGATGTTAAGAAGCAAGTAGTAGAAGATTTTAAGGTTATATATGAAGACAAGGCCCAGCTAAAAGACGCCAAAACCCAATTAGAAGATTCTAAGAAGAGTTAAAGTGCTTGCTGATGATACAGGAGTAGTACATACTGGAAATCATCCCATCTACAAGCCCATCAAGTGAAACAACTCAGGATTCAACTCAAGTCCAATCAAATTCCACCTGCTTACTTCATCAAAATATCAGATGCTTTCTAACTTAGTTCCAAGTCTAAGAATACCATTATGGAATTATTGGTCACACAAACAGTCACTTTTCTTTATTAGTGTTTGAAAGTCTTAATGTTGAAACATTATGCCAAACTATACATAAATGTAAATTTCGGCATCACATGTTATTTTGTTACACAGTAATTTTTTCATTCATTTCTATGTAGACGCCATTTGTAATCAGTTAAAGTGAAAAGTGATATAAACCAAATTAAAAATTTATTTATGGCATCAATACAAACAACTTTTTATGGTTCTGTTTCAATATTGTACGTCACAAACTGGCCAGATATCGAAATTCCTCTTGGAAACTGATGGTGGTGTATTTGAAATAATTCAGAAATTTCCCAACTACCTGTTATCAGGGAAATTTCCCAAATGTGTGGGTATCTGAAAAATTTCCCAAATGCCTGGGTATCTGAAAAATATACCCCCTCAAATTACTATAGGAATTTCCCAAATGCCTGGATACCTGGGATATTTCCCCCATTCCTCGGTATCTGTGAAATTTGCTAAATGCCTTGGTATCCAGGAAATTTCTCAAATGCCTGGGTATCTGCAGAAACAGAAAAGCTATATGCAGAAACGGATCAAATTTTGCACTAATTTTGCAGACATTTCGAATAGAAAACCCGCTCAAACTTATTCAAGAGTTAAAGGGACTGTAAAGGAAAAATGAAAGGGGGTATAGGCTGAAAGCTAATCACTTTAGCTCTCGATCGCGACCCATGAAAGTTATATCTTGAGAAATTGATTTACAACTTTGTCAAATTTATACGAAAATTAATATAAAATTTTGAATAAAAGTAGTGGGTTTAAAAAGATCAAATTCAGCAAATATGCAACCAATCTGAAAACTATGATATCCCAGAGAAAGCTAATTGTAACTTAGGTTTACTCCAATTCTAATTTTATATTTGTTATTTCTATTTTTTATAGATTTAATTTATAATATTATTTATACGTCCATATTGCTTTACCAAAAATTCCACCAATGGCAGTGCATAAAAGTGGTCACGTGATACAGGCGGAGACACGTGACCAGTATACTGCTCTGCCATTGGTGATAGTTCTGGTCACGTGATTTAAGTTTAAGATTTTCTAAATTTTACATATATGAACTTTCGTATGATTTTAACACAGTTTTATATCAATTTCTCGAGACAGGAACATCAGATAAAACTTTCATGGGTCACGATCAAGAGCTAAAGTGATTAGCTTTCAGCCTAAACCCCCTTTCATTTTTCCTTTACAGTCCCTTTAAACAAAATTGTGACAAGTTTAAAAAATAAGTTAATAAAATAATTATAAAAACTGTTAAAAACCATCTTTTTCGATTTTTATTCTCACATTAATGGCAACAAAAATAATATAATTTATTTATTTTTTAAATAATAATATTAACTAAATTTATATGAATTAAAAGTACTATACAGCAGATGTTGAAAATTTAAATATATTTTAAAAAATTCAATTTTTTCTTCAAGTAGAGGGCGGTAAGCAAATCCAAACATCTGAAAATATTAAATTTTTTTTTAATAAACTATTGTGTACTCATGGCCATTAGGTATTGTAAAGAAAAGGAAAAGTCGTTTCATGAAAATTTCGCATATTTCGCGCAAAAAAAATATTCGCATTTATATGCATTTCGTTCGCTCGCGAGAAATTTAGCAAAAACATTTGGAATATGAAGAAAATATGCAAAATTTTTGCGAAAATACAGGTTCAACACATATAGTTTGCGCGAAAATTTTTTTGCTTCGTTTCCTCATTTTCGCGAGAAATGCAAAATTTAATTTATGAAAAAATTAGCTTGGGAACCCAGCGTTGCCTAGATTACTTAGTTACTCCGGCCGTTCATGATTTTACCAGGAGACTAAATTTTCACTGTTTAAGTCGATTACATATCTAAATATATTGTTGTCATCTCTGTTTGGTTGTTTGGGTGTCAGGAGGGTCTGTGTGTGCTTGTCCGATCATAACACAGGAACCCCTGGACCGATTTGCCTCACATTTTGATTGGGGAACTCGGGAGACCCACGGGAATGTTTTTAGCGTGGCTTGAAGTTGAGTGGGTCGACTTTAATAGCAAAAATTTAGTTTTCCGGTAAAAAAGTGCGGGTAAACGGCGGGAGTAACTATGAGCAACCTGGGCAGCGTCGGGTTCCCAAGCTAGCTTATATGTATATATATATAAATGAATATATATGAATAAAATGTTGCGTCTCAACTAATAATAAATATATAGGATTTTTTAAAAATATATATATAATGATAAGAAGTTTACAATTTGTTTGAAAAGTACGGTGCTCTCCAAGGTCGAACACGTTTTGTTAAACATTGTCAGCATTAACTTAAAGAGACAGATCGGCAAAATAAATGTGTGTTTTTTTGTCAAATGTTTTCCTTAAAAGTTCCGAAAAAATTATCCTTTATGCTAATTTAATAGATAAAATTCGCAGTGTAATCTCAGATGTCCCCACTATACGGTGTTAGGCGATTATTGTAATATAATGAAGACGACTTTTTATTGTTAACAAGCTTTTTTAGAATTACAAGTTTAAAAGCAATTAAAAATAAGCTTTTTTAATCGACATCTTCCCTCTGTTTCGATGTTAGTGTGTAGCCACGCTGTTTAAAAGCTTTATATAAGAAATTAAATAAAAATCGAAAGTCGTCTTTATTTTATTGATAAAATGCCCTGCCATCGTACTATCAAAACTTTCTAATACCCTCACAACGTTTACCCCATAAGAAAAACATTTTTGACGTAACAAAATAATCGATTTTGAAATTTCAAATATTTGCAAAACCAATTTGATCATTGATTCAATATTTATTCTCTCAGTTGATTGATAGATTGTTTTGGTTAGCATATCATTTGCTTGTGATATACTAAGTTCTACTTAATTATTTGAATAATGCTTTTTAATCGATTTATTAAGTGGTATAGATTTATAAATTAATCAATTACTTAATAAATTGATTAATTGATTGAGTCATAAAGTGAATAACTGATTAATAAATTTATTGATAAATAATAAATAAATAAATAAATTTATAAATTGATAAATTCATAATTAATAAATTAATTCATTATAAATTAATTCATCGTGCAGCGATTTGCATTAATATAATTAATCCATTAATTAATAATTTTTCAATTAATTGGTCAACAATTAAATTCATTATTTAATTGATCTATCTATTAATTGATCAATTGATATTTTAATCAACTGATTAGTTAGATTATTGTGTAATGAATAATTACATTAATCGGTTAGTTGACTTGGATGAAAATTGATCAACTGATAATTAATTGATTAATAGATTATTTGATTAATCAAATAAATGATTAATTACTTGAATGATTGATTAATTAATTACCTTCCCAATCTGTTGAAACACAAACAAATCCATCACAGCATTTAGAATCCTCCACTAGTTCTCCACACATTGACATTAATCCACCACATCTACAATAAGGAAATATTTAGAATCCTCCACGAGTTCTCCACACATTGACATTAATCCAACACATCTACAATAAGTAAATATTTAGAATCCTCCACCAGTTCTCCACACATTGACATTAATCCACCACATCTACAATAAGGAAATATTTAGAATCCTCAACGAGTTCTCCACACATTGACATTAATCCACCACATCTACAATAAGTAAATATTTAGAATCCTCCACCAGTATTCCACACATTGACATTAATCCACCACATCTACAATAAGGAAATATTTAGAATCCTCCACCAGTATTCCACACATTGACATTAATCCACCACATCTACAATAAGGAAAGGGATTGTAAGCTTTCTTTAGAAGATCCAACGTTTAGACTTTATCCTGGTTTGGTTTGGGCCTTAGGGGTGGGCTAATTTGTTATTTTTCAGACAACATCTCTAATTATAATGGGTTTGTTAGGGTTATCCAATGTACCATTGACAAATTTTATCAGATCAAAAATGTGGAAAATTTTGCAATTTTTTCTAGGTTTAAAGGGAGTGTTCGCGAAAAATTAAAAGGGGCATAGGGTTACAGCGAAAAATAAGCGCTTTTGTTCGCTACTAATTTTATTTCTATCTTTTGCGTCTATAAGGAGAAAATTGTTAAAAACGACTCTTGGTGAAGAACGTAGCGTCCATACAAATTCATAAAGTTCCAACATTTAACTCGGATCGTAAAATAATCAATTTAATTCCAATAAATCATTTAGATATTATAAACAATAGTCATCGATTATTTTTCGACTCATTCGTATAAAGTTAAAATATTTTTGATTTTTTAAAATAATATTTCGCTGGCGCTGGATTTTCGAACATTACTGGAAAATATGACAATGTCTTCTTCATTATCAAAAATCCTCGAAACAGGAATAAATGTTTTCAAAAGTAACTATCAGATCATAAAAAATAAAAATAAATGATTTTCCCATTAAAGACGCAACAGATAGAAATAAGATTAGTAGCGATCAAAAGCGCTTATTTTTCGCCGTAAGCATATACCCCCATTTCATTTTTTCGCGAACACTCCCTTTAAAAATATATCATTCTGACAATTCCTATCATATGTTTTTCTTCAATTGAAATGTGCAAGTCACTTTGGTACAGAACCAAGATTGAAAATTGTAACATTTCACAAATATAAACATTGATATCTAATTAGTACACTTTTGACATTTTTCATAACTTTTTACAAAGAAAATCTGTTTTTAAAACAACTTTTAATTTGTGTCAAATTTAAAAGTCGTTTAAGATTTCTAACATGATTAATGAAAAACATGCACTTTGCACATTCAAGCAGTGGGCCTTCATATTAAAATTTAAAATAAAAATATGAGTTTTTTCCCACAAACTCTGATTTACTAACCCCTATATTTTTGCAACCCGATGTTGTAGGCTTTTAATTTCCAAATTTGAGTTCTGTTAGAGATCAAATAGTCTAAATTTGAAAGATTTACACCATCAGGTTGCAAAGATATAGCGAGAAGAAAAATTTGTGGTACAGAAATTCATCTCAACTTATCGAAATTAGTTCAATTGGTTTATTTGAAAATGTGATTAAAATACCTTTTTTGAATAAGATCTTGTTCAGCGGACACAGCTGTTAAAACTAATATTATTAAACAAGCAATTTCTTTACTGAAAGCAAACATTTTAAAGATTCCACTTTTTAAACCCAAATAGTTAACGCTTTATAGTCCCGTTGTTATCTTTACCACCTACTGTCTGAAATTAGGGATGGGCAAAGTCATGAAAAACAAAAGTAAAAAATGATTGTTTTTCTTTTTCTTTTGATTTTTTAAAACCTAAAGAATCGTCGATTTGAAATTAAACAGTTGAAGCAAAATAAGCTTTTGAAAACGAAAAAAACAAAACCATAGTTTTGAAGCAAAGAAGATCTTTTATGTCAATTTGTTTAAAAGTAAAACTAGATTGACTTTTATGCTGAAGAGAGGTATTCTAAATGTGTTCTGAGACATTTCAGCTTTTCTGAATTTTTCTGTATTATATTAATGGCCTTCTCATAACACTACCATAGTAATTAAGTTTGCATACTTTAAATCATATTCTTTTCCAAAACCAACTGTGTTTATTTCTTTTAAAAAAACGATCGTTTGGTTTTCAAAACGATCAGTTTTTTATAAAAAAGAGTGTTTTAAACTCGTCTTAACCCTATTCCTGCTTGGGGGGGGGGGTGGTCGATTTGACCCCCCTGTAGTTTTTTTTTTACATAACTCAAAAAGTGTTGGTCTTAGGCTGTTGAAATTTTCTGACTTTTCCTACATACCCAAAGCCCTCCCTTTAGGCCTAAAACCGGGCTTTAGTACTAACTGCCTGAGTCCTCAGGCACACTGCCTGAATGACTGCTTTTTCATGTAACAAAATAAATCTTTGTTTTGACCCACTTCCACTTGTCAGATTTTGATAAAATTTAGCTTTTTGGAAAGCCTTTGACATAAGGAAACGAATTGAACAAGTTTTGCGAAAAAAATTGCAAATTTTTTGCAAACAACCTGTCAAAGGAAATTTGCACATTTTTAGTTTTTCTTGATTAAAAATCAGGTTATTTAAAATTTTGTAAAAGTTTTTGCATATTTTAAATGGCATGGTCAAGGGCTTTTCAAAAATGTATAATTTTTCATTTTTTGGACAAATTTCTTTTTGCAAACATTTTTAAAATATAACTGGATTTTGCAATAAAATTTTTTTGCAAATTTGCAAATTTTTTTGCAGATTCTAAAAGTAGAGCTTTCCAATGATGTATCATTTGTCATATTTAGACATCAAACATGGGATTTAGAGGGGGGGGGGGGTCAAATTGAACCCCCCAGCATATCCTGGTTTTCAAGTACCCCAGCAGAGATAGGTTTAAAAAAAACAATTTTCGTTTTTAATTTTTAAAACTATTTCCAATTCGTTTATTCCAATTTCTTCAAGCACCAAACTCGTTGTTTTAAAAAAGTAAAAAATACCCATCCCTATACATCTGCAACGCAAATATAGATTAAAGCTCTGGGAATACTATGCGCGTCAATTCAAGATAATTTATATAAATTCAGAAATTGCAAGTTAGTTGTAATACAAGTAAACTAACAATTGTAGCATTTTTTAATCTCATGTCTTCATGCGGAGCCACGTTCTGATAAAAACGTGAAATAACGGCAAGTTAAATAAGACAGTGTAAATTCGTACTTTTACATTTCTCAAAAAGGACATTTCAAAGAAACAAGAGCAAAAATTTCATAATAGAATATGAAAATGAAAATAGGAAATATTCAATAATTAGACATTTCACAGTGTGACAGTAGGAGCATAACATAGAAACTAGAGAACACATTCATAGTATCATCTCATGCATTAGACAGGACATTTCACCGATAGAAAATAATTAGAAGTTTTACATTTTTTAGAATAAGATCTTCAATAGTTTATACAAATTTCACAACTGTCTTCTCATAGATGGATATTTTTTGGATAGAAAATATTTAATTGACAAATTTCAACGACAAAAACATTTTATAAAGATAGACATTTAATAGTAACTTTATTTAGTAAAAATCTCAACATGAAAAAAATACTTTCTTTGATAGACGTAAATTTCATGAATAAATTTATTGATTATAGGATTTATTTGAATAAAAATATTCAAAGTCTGCAGTAGTGAGTAGTGTGTATTTAAGGAAAACAAAAAATTGGCACTAACCACTTTAAGTTGTGTCGTTGGAAAGTTGTGCAATTTTCTTTGCAAAACTTGTGCAATCAGTTTCTTCTGACATAGGTTTTCAAAGAGGTATAACATGTTAAAACCAATGACTGAAAGTAAGTCAATGTTAGGTTTTTTCAAACGGCAACTTCCCTATAGTTAGGTTAGGCCTTCTGAGGCAATGCAGCTGCAATGTGAAATGAGTGCAGCTTGGATGGGCTGGGTAGTCAAGCACTGCGGTAAGGACGGATTTGGGAAATTGACCCTTGGGAAAATCCCAGTGGGAAAGTACCTAACTTAACATCACCGAAAGGAAAAGGGTTGAAAGGAATTGTCGTTACTTTCAACAGATAAGATATTTTTATTTTATATTTTTCTTTTCCTATTCAAAATAATTACAATTTACATCCAAGTGGAATGGGCATATTTTTTTTAAATGACAAAAATGTTCATTTTGAAACTATTTTCTTGAGATTTTGCATAAAGGTCATATTAGTGATTAACTCTAAGAATGCATTTTGAGTTTGAACATAAAAACTTCAAAAATGAAAATAGGACCGATCAAATTCAATTTCCAATCGAAAAATTGAGGGTAACAAAAACAGGAAACAATAAACCAAAAAACAAATTTATCAAAAAATCAGGAAGGATATTATAACCCAACATAATAAAGGTCCAATTTGTCCCTAAAATTAGAAATACCTTATTTTTTTTTAAATCGGGAAAAATGAGCAAAAAATGTTTCCATCTGATATCATATAAATATTTAAAAATATTGTAAAATTTAATTAAAATTAATTTTTAAAGTTAAAAACACTAATATTCAACTAAATATTATGTGTATTCTGCTGAATTAAACAAGAATCGAGTCTTTGTCATGTTACTAAAATTTGTTTATCCCTATATCTTTGCAACCTAATTGTGTAAACCTTTGATATTTAACACTTATATTATTTGATCTAACAGAATTCGTAGTTTGAAATAACTAAGTTCTAAAACATCAGATTGCAAAGATATAAGAAATAGAAAATTACAGTTTGTGGCAAAGACTCAATGCCTTTTCAATCATGTGTACACGAATATTCCAGCAAAAATGATGTTTATTTTGTCATGTTACAACTACAAGTATAATAACTAGATCAAAAATACTTTTTCTTTCTCGTTCTCTCCTCCTCCTCCTCCTCCTATTCTTCCTCCTCCTCCTCCTCCTCTTCCTCCTCACCCTCCTCTACTTTCCATATATCCAAGGGTATCTGTCTCCTCCAGATGATGACCCTGAACTTGCCGAAGAAGAGTAAGGATAACTACCTCCAAATGCATAATCCCCAGAATAGTATCTATTTGGATTATAGTTTCTAGGATATGTATTTCGATTCGAGTTTCTGTTCCGAGGATTTGGAGAGCATGTACAATGTGAACATAGCTGTATGACAAGCAGAAGGACAAAAGCTAGTTTAAATAGTTTCATTCTAAACTTCTTTTGAGACTGAATTTGAGAAAGTGGGTACCTGTTTAAATATGCGCGATATCAAAGAAAAAAGTTTTAAGTATTGATTTCAGAGAATAGTAAATAAACTTGATTTAGAATTGGATGGACTTTCTGACAAGACAGATTATCATGACAAGATAAATAATTTTTTTAATGACGTTGACAAAGAGGCTTTAGCGCACCATGATATGCAATTTTTTTATTAAGAAAAACAGATAAACAACGAATACTGGTGGAATTCTGGGGCATGACAATAAAAAAAAGTCGTCACGCAGTTTCAAGTTTTGAAATTTGCAGACAACCAAGGACAATCCAAATTTTAATTAAACATTCCAGAAACATTTAAGTTCCCGTTATTTAACCCTGGTACGATTGGGAGGGGTTTCTTCTGAATAAATTAAAAATGGCTTACATTAGAACTTCTTCACTTTTTTAACATCATTATAGACGTGAACATATTTTGCAAAAAAAACTTTGTTTTTGATAGGGTAGGGTGGAGAATTGTCAAACGTGGAGTTGGTGTTTGAAAAAAAGTCAGAAATAGTTAATAATTTTTTTATTAATTAAGCTACAGGGCTAAAAATCATATATTTGAAGAGGCCTTGAAAAAGGGATAATTACATGTGTCAGTCATATGTTAATATTTGTCAAAAGGAAAATAAATATTTTTGAAAAATCCTCTCTTACACCCTAAGTATTAAAGGTAGAGGTTCAATTTTTTTTAATTAGCAGATCTTGAAAAATTGAACTGGGAACATGTATCACACTCCCCTTTCTCAATTCTAAGGGCAAAATCATAGGAGTGGGGGAGGTGGAAAACATGCTGTATTAGACAAAAAGAGCTAAATCGGGATAAGGTTAAAAAACCAGTCATTCGTTCTTTTTTTCTTTTTTTTTCTTCTGCATGAACGGTTATTTGGTTCGTTAAAGATTTCAAAATTAATGATTTTTGCCGTTTGTTCACGAAATCTTTTGTCAACCCTGACAAACATTTACGAGTGAAAAATAATTTAAGATTTGATGGAGCGCACTAAGAAAAAAAAGACTTTTTGGTAAAAAATCCCATATTCTTGGAGTCCAGATCCTTAGTCCTTACTCCTTATACTGAATAAATTTTGTTTTCAGTTATATTTCTGGAATTCTGTTTTCATCGTAATTGCATGTAGGTAATTTAACATAATTATTTCTAATTTTCAATTACAGACTTGGATTCTTCGAAAATTGAAATTGCGTGACACTATTGGAATATGCAGGGTTACCCACAAATATTGAGACTTTAGAGATGATTTTTACGAAATTTGATAATTTCGTTTTCTTGCATTGAGGGTTCCAAACTTTGTTATTTCTTATCTGGCGGCCAACTATTTTGGCTAAAATTTGTGCAGTATACAAAATGAATATTAAATATTAACTATCTATGATATGCGTCGAGAAATAATCTATACTATAGTTTGTAATATCTGAATGATTTGAAATTGTTTAAAATCAAATTGGGTTTTATAGGATCTGACTCGTATATTGCAACTTTCTGAATTTGTCTGGACGCTAATTTCTTCAGTATAAGACGTTTTTAACAATTTTCTCCTTAGAAGTAAGATTAAAAGCGATCAAAAGCGATTATTTTTCGCCGCAAGCCTATACCCCCTTTCATTTTTTGTGAACACTCCCTTTAACTCATGAACCTCTTAACCGATTAGCCTCAAACTTTGATTGGAGAACTTGGGAGACCCAGAGAATGTTGTTTGTACATGGTTTTAGGATTCTAAGTTGACTGGGTCCATTTCTAATAGGGACAAATAGGTAGAATCGTAAGGAAAGTGGTAAATGCAGAGAATAAGTATGTCAAGTACCTTGGGCAAAGCTGGGTTCTCAAGCTAGTATTATATATACATAGATATAATTTATGAAGTCACGTGCACTTTACATAAAACCCGTTTTAATAAATCATTGCATATAAGAGTATTCTGATAATTTAAGGGACTGAATAAGTGTAATTTCAAGTGACCCTCCCATGCACAGATGACGCTGCCCGAGTTACAACGGTACCCTTAAAAGCTTTGTCTAATTGGGCTGACTTACATACAAAGAGAATAGAATATATATTAGAGTGGAATTTAGACAATCCCTCGGTATGAATTTTGTCAGTCCCTTTCAGCCTGAAAGGGAGTTCAAAGTGTACAAATTATGTAAATGTTCACAAATTATATGCAGTAGAGTACATTAATACAGTATTTTCCCTAAAATATCCATTTCAATTTCGAATTTTTTAAAGCTGTTAAATAAACTTTTTAAAATGAATTAAGTGAATAAAAAACATCATTTGATTTATAGTTATAATGAAAATCATCGTTTGTAAAGTGAAAGGCATAGAGTCTATGTGAAATGATCATTGGTCAATTATGAAACCAGCCTATTTCTTTTCAATAGGAGGGTTGCCATTCGCAAAAATTTTGCGCAATTTTTGCGGAACTAAACGCAAAATTTTTCTTTCTTTACGCATCAGTTTTGCGCGAAAAAACAACAATTTGCGCAATCATTCGCAAAAGTCATTTCGCGCAAAATTGCCCTATTCCGCTTTTGCGAAACTCAAGTTTTGCGCAATTCCGCAACTAGAGTTTTGCGCAATTCCGCAATTTCGTAAAAATAAAACGGTTGGTGACGGTGTGTGTTTCTTAGAATTCAATTCTGGGAAAATCTTGTTTTGGAATATCTTCCCATTGGTCACTTTTACATAATTGACCAATGACAGTTAAGAAGAGTTTACATCTCACAATTAGGGTTTCCACGAAATGGCTAAATCTTTTGCGCAAAATTTGCGCTATTTTCGCGCAAATTTTATTTTTGCGAACTTTTGCGCTATTTTTGCGCATGAAACGCAATGAGTTTTGCGCGGTTTTGCGCTATTTATTTTGCGCAATTTGCGCAAAACCGGAAATATTTTTTGCGAAAGTTGCGCATGAAACGAAATTTTAGTTTTGCGCAATTATTTTTGCGCAATTTGCGCAAAACCGCAAGTTTTACGCAATATGTAACTTTTTAGGCACATTGTCAAAAATTGATTTTCTAAGCTTAGAATTAAACAACTGAAGATTTATTCCATATACAAAAAAAAATATTAACATACGAGTATGATAACGATTATACTACACTACATTGGTTACTTCCAGTTACAAAAAGTTTAAATTATAAGGGACCAAAATTAATAAAATAGAAATTAGAGAGTGTGAAACTTGGCAATATTTTAATCCTATTAAATAATTTCAAGTGACCCGGCCTTAAAAGCTTTGCTTAATCTGCAAGTATGAATTGTATTCTTAAATTTCTTTAATCAAATTTCTGAAATCTTTTTAATCTCGTATAAAATAATGCAAGAAAGTAACCAATGCCTGAAGAATCCACTTTTAGGAAATATGCATGTCCAAAACTAAAATTGTCGAGAAAATTGTGAGATTTTAACTCTTCTTAACTGTCATTGGTCAATTATGTAAAAGTGACCAATAGGAAGACATTCCAAAACAAGATTTTTCCAGAATTGAATTCTAAGAAACACACACCGTCACCAACCGTTTGATTTTTACGAAATTGCGGAATTGCGGATTTGCGCAAAACTCTTGTTGCGGAATTGCGCAAAATTTGAGTTTCGCAAAAGCGGAATAGGGCAATTTTGCGCGAAATGACTTTTGCGAATGATTGCGCAAATTGTTGTTTTTTCGCGCAAAATTGATGCGCAAAGAAAGAAAAATATTGCGTTTCGTTCCGCAAAAATTACGCAAAAGTTTTGCGAATGGAAACCCTACTCACAATTTTCTCGACAATTTTAGTTTTGGACATGCATATTTCCTAAAAGTGGATTCTTCAGGCATTGGTTACTTTCTTGCATTATTTTATATGAGATTAAAAAGATTTCAGAAATTTGATTATAAAATTTAAGAATATAATTCATACTTCATTAGGCAAAGCTTTTAAGGGTCTGCACTTGAAATTATTTAATAGGATTAAAATATTGCGAAGTTTCACACTCTCTAATTTCTATTTTATTAATTTTAGTCCCTTAATTTAAACTTTTTTGTAACTGGAAGTAACCCAATTGAGTGTAGTATAATCGTTATCATACTGGTATGTTAATATTTTTTTTTATGTATGGAATAAATCTTCAGTTGTTTAATTCTAAGCTTAGCATATCTATTTTTGACAATTTGCCTAAAAAGTTACATTTTGCGTAAAACTTAAAAAAATTGCGCAAAATTAAAATTTCGTTTCATGCGCAACTTTCGCAAAAATAGCGCAAAACCGCGCAAAACTCATTGCGTTTCATGCGCAAAAATAGCGCAAAAGTTCGCAAAAAAATATTTGCGCAAAAATAGCGCAAATTTTTCGCAAAAGATTTAGCCATTTCGTGGAAACCCTACTTTTAATATCAATTTTAGATTTTCTATAAAATGATGTTCCAGGGCCCAAAAGTTTATATAACACAAATATGTGAAGTACACCTGCAGTATGGAAACAGTACAACAAAATGGCCGTTTTACACTTTTTTCTAGTAAATTCTACTCTAATACATATTCTATTCTCTCTTCTTGCATATCAATCTTTTATTTTCTTTCAACTCTTATTTTCATCTGTGCATTCTCTGCGAAAGTGACTTGCGAATTTCTTGTTTATAAGAAGCGAAGGAGAAACTCACAGAAATAAACACTTCTTAAGTAAAAAACGACCGTATCTTACATATTTTGATCTGGGTTCAATGGTATCTTTGTAATCGGGCATTGTGATCTTGCATGGAAGGTCACTTGAAATTAAGCTCACTGTCCCTTTAGCGAGCAATTGTTTTCTATCACACATGTTTAACGATCAATCATCATTGACAACCAACAAAATTTTGGTATGAAACCATGCAATTGAAAATAATATGTTTTCAAAAGTACAAACACTGATAAGCATTATGGTTTTTCATCTTCATCTGCGATATTTCTGCAATTTTCTTTTTTTGTGAAATGCGAGTCTTGAACCCGTGACAATCATGGTGTGGACATCAAATCGCTTTCTGGCCGTTGGAAAGATTGCTTAACATGAATCTGCGAACTAAAAGGAACTGATCTGATACGTTAACGTACGTATACCACCCTACCCCACAATAATTAAACGATTTTTAAATTTTCCAATTTTTGCAATTTTTTTTAAAAACTTTAATAACATATCTAAGTTAGATTTAAAAACAAATATATTTCCACAATGACAACCTCATGTGCAATTTTAATTCTAATTTTTTTTCTTATATTTTCTTTAAAAAAATTATCTACAGAATCCCCCCCTTCATTGCATTCAGGTCCATAGAGATTGGGTTCAGACCTAAACCTAAACTTTCACTCCAGCAGTTATATAAGTAAATATAATGTATAATAGATATCCCCCGATATTTTGTCTGAGTAATATCTGTGTGTAATTTGTGATATCAAATGTTGAATAGCGTAAACTTTGTGTAAATCATGAGGATTGAGGAGAATGTAAATCCCTGATAATGCTTTCACTTCGGTAGAGCTTTCTCTCCGGAGTGCCTAGTTCTGATATTGTTTCTCAATCCTGCCAGCTGGGAAACTTTTCCCTTTCCCTTGAGAGTTCCCGCATTTTTTTAATCTTAAAATTTTTGGTAAAATGAAGAGTGGAAATTTTTTTTTAATATGTTCCAGTAAAAATCGGATTTAATGTTAAAACTAAAATAATTACCCTTATCGATAGTAACTTTAACTCCATGTCGCATTTTTCGGGTATTTGCATAATTCACTTTAGGCAAAGAAAAATTTATATCACAGTTATTGCAATTTTGCAAAAAAAATATTTTGTTGTTGTAAAACCTCATATTATATACAATAATTATAGAAAACTTTTAAGAAATACACAGTTTCTGTTTGTACTTAATTTCTTTAAATTTTTTTACATACATTTTTCCTGGATATTTCCGTCACTTAAACGGCAATTTTGTTTTAAACGGAAAAGTTAATTTTTCATTCTCTTAAAGTTTTTCTTTCTTTCTCCGTCCCAATCTCTAGCTCTAAACCTGACCCGGCCTGCATTCAGGGTTGACCTGACCCGGCCGTTTCTCCGGCCCAGGCCGCCACCATGGCTCCGGCTCTGGAGCTCTGGCGCTGTTTTTCTCTCCTGACACCTAGACTAGCTAACAGGAAGAAAATTTGAATTCTCTCGAAAGGGAAAATGCAACAAAACTTCGTTGACAGAGACACATCAGGGGGTGGTATAATTTAGTAGATTTTAGATATTTTATTATTATTTTATGACACATCCAAAGTGATCTTATTTTATAGTTTTCTTTGATAATCAGATAAAAACATGAATTTTTTGTTCACTTTAAAGTTTAATTGTATGCAATTGGCGAAGAATTAATGAAAATTGATTGATAGATTAAAAAAAATTGGCAAATTCTTTCCCCCGATTTATTGATGAATAATTGAATATATATATACATATATATATAGATGTAAATTGTAAATTTATTAATATTGTGATTTTAACCAGAACAGATGTATTCCTTTTTTCATTTCATATCAGATGTTGTTGACTTACTGTCTACTGAATATCCGGTTGGTAAGGTTAGTTTTTTTATTGTTTGAGTATAATACACATTTTTCTTGCCCCAGCCCCTAAAATGTAAGGGGGGAGCACAAAATAAATTTCCCTCTTTCCCCCTCTAGGAAAATGCCTTAGGGTTTGAGATGCATGTTCATAGCCCAATTTTTCTTGTCCAGCTCAAAGAAAAAAAAATAGACCGATAACTTTAATAGTTTGGGTGCTAGGGAGGGTGGAAAAAAATTCCTAAGAAAGGGTAAAAAAAATGGAAAATTATATTTTTTGTTTTAAACAAATATCAAAGTGTGACAAATGTTTTAACATGCATTTTTCAAGGGCTGGGCTTTTCAAAAATATAATTTTTAGATCTGTAGCTTTGGTCACAAACAAGTTATGGGCTATTTTAGTTTTTTTTCACAGACCAGACTTTTTCCGCCCTGTACCCTACCCTATAAATTGAAAAAAAATGTTAACAAAAAATTCTTTAAATTACTATTAATTATAAGTCAAAAAATTTCACGGTGATAGTGTCAAAAATGAGAGTGATAGGACAAAAAAACTAAAGGGGGGGCCAACCCCCCTGCCCTCCCAGCGTGTTTGGTTTAATCTATTTTATTATATTATATATTGATAAATTGTTGTTGATCAAAGCCTATCAATTTTTTTCCTGCGTGCATTTTTTGCTCGGAATTGCGTAAATTTACCTCTTGGAATTTGTGCAATTTTGATTTAAAATTTAAACGTTTATTTAAAGTTCTATTTTTTTCTCCTTGAAACAATTTAATTGTCTAAACTAACTAAAGTATTTATTAATTCATTAAACATGATAAATGTTATAGAAAAACATAAAAAATGAGAAATGACATTAAATTGTTAACTAATCTAACACTAGCTGATGATGTTGTATAGTGCCAGTGGGGCCTCCACGTAGCATCATAGGTCTTAAAAGATATATAAAAATAAAATTCAAAAATAAATGCAGTATAAATTCAATATTATTATACACGGACTAATATTCCTGAATTTAGGTTTTTAGTAATTTAAATATTTTTTTGTGAATTAAGGTTTCTTTTTGAAAAATGTTTATTAGAGATAAGAAGGGGAATTGAAAATAAAATAAATCCAATATTTGGAAAAAATATTTGGATAATATTTAATATATGGATAAAATATTTGGATAATATTTAATATATGAATAAAATATTTGGATAATATTTAATATATGGAAACAATATATGGAAAACTTTTTTGGATAATATTTAATATATGGATACATATTTGGATAATATATAATATATGAATAAAATATTTGGATAATATTTAATATATGGAAACAATATATGGAAAACTTTTTTGGATAATATTTAATATATGGATGAAATATTTGGATAATATTTAATATATCGATACAATATTTGGATAATATTTAATATATGGATACAATATTTGGATAAGATATTTGGATAATATTTAATATATGGATAAAATAATTGGATACTATTTAATATATGAATACAAAATTTGGATAAAATATTTTGAATAATATTTAAAATATGGATAAAATATTTGGATAATATTTAATATATGGATAAACTATATGGATAATATTTAATATATGGATAAAATATTTGGATAATATTTAATATATGGATAAAATATTTGGATAATATTTAATATATGGATAAAACATTTGGATAAAATATTTGGATAAGATTTAATATATGTATAAAATATTTGGATAATATTTAATATATGGATACAATATTCGGATAATATTTAATTTATGGATAAAATATTTGGATAATATTTAATATATGGATACAATATTTGGATAATATTTAATATATGGATACAATATTTGGATAATATTTAATATATGAATAAAATATTTGGATTATATTTAATATATGGGTACAATATTTGGATAATATTTAATATATGGATAAAATATTTGGATATTACTTAATATATGAATAAAATATTTGGATAATGTTTAATATATGGATACAATATTTGGATAATATTTAATATATGGATAAAATATTTGGATAATATCTAATATATGGATAAAATATTTGGATAATATTTAATATATGGGTACAATATTTGGATAATATTTAATATATGGATAAAATATTTGGATAATATTTAATATATGGATACAATATTTGGATAATATTTAATATATGGATACAATATTTGGATAATATTTAATATATGGATACAATATTTGGATAATATTTAACATATGGATACAATATTTGGATAATATTTAATATATTGATACAATATTTGGATAATATTTAATATGTGGATATAACTCCTGTGAAAAATTAAGAAGATTGTGAAACTTAAGTTAATTATGATGTAAAACAGTCCATTGGACAAGTATGATGAAACACAACAAGTGTTTAGTACGAACCAGAATACTCTGGAATAAGAAGACGACTTTTAGGTTTTAAGTCATATTACGACTTAAAATATTCTAATGAACATGAGCCACATCAATTGTGCAGTGTAAACAGACCCATTTAATTGAGTAAGTTATTTATTAAGTTAGTACAATTTTTGGGGTTGCAACAACAACAAAAACACTTAAGTATTGCTATGATGTCGTCTTAATATTCCAAAGTTATCTGGTTCTCTCTGTACAAATATGCATTCCTATAAGAATAAGTAAGTTTACAAGCTGCTGCCATGAAATACTAATAAGGTTGCTAATTTGCCGTACTTTTATTCCGCAGTATTATGGATCCTGTGCATAGTAAAAGCTTGCCTGATATGATATTGAGGTGTTTGACAATGGCAAAGCCAGGTACTTCTGATGAATCATATGAATATTTGCATCATTATATTTGACCTAAAAGTAATAAATATGGTTGAAGTCGAATTGTAAATGAAATATTTTAAAATTTGAACGAAAAATAAATTCTTACAAAAGCGCCAGAAAAGAAAGCCGGACCTGTACGCGAGGGTACACCGTTAGGGTTATTCTGTACAAAAGTAATGTTCAAACAAAAGATGACAACGACTTTCACAGGGAAAATAAATAAACGTTTAAAGAAACAAACATTGATATCTAATTTATACTTGATCAAATAAAGGTTTCAATGGTATTGTTGTAAAAGATAAACTTTTTTATTATGGGAATATTTCAATCATTTTCAAAACGTAAAATTTGCGAAAGGTTCTGGTAAAAAACTCTACTCGTTTACAATCTACACCTCTTTATAGTATTTACTTTGAATACTTTTTTCTTTGGCAATTTATTATAAATATTAAGGTATACGTAAATTTTAGTTTGTAATATTTAAAATATCAAAAACGAAAAATTTACATTTAATGGGTGAAAATGGAGTCTAAAATTAGGATTTACTGGACGTTTAACCAGGACTTCTGGTTTACCGTGATATATATCAGTTCAGATTGGACTTCTGTGTTACTTACGTAGTCGCGGTATAACCAGTAAATTCTTGTAACGGCTTGGATTAAACTAATACAAGAGATGGGCGCGTTCGGCTTTAAAATTTTTTTTTATTGTTTGTGAACGACCATTTCGTTCGTGTTTTTCAATCAAAGTTAACGTTCATTTTCCATTAAATTCATTCTTTTTTTCACTGAACGATTTTTCTGAAAAACCATTCGTTATTTAAAATTGTTCTTTCATTAAAAACAAAAATTATAGTTTTTTTAAAGGTTTATTCGAAAAATATTTTGGAAAGTTTGTTCAATTAGTAAACAAAAGATAATTTTTTAAGTTCATTCAAACGAACGATTCATTCATTTTTAAAAACGATCGTTTTTTTCATTTCTCTGAACAATCCAAGTTGTTTATCCATCATTAGTTTTTTTTCTGAACAACACCCTCGTTCAAGGAAAATTTCCGTCATTTTGAAACATTTTGTTCGTTCACAAAAATGATTCCCATCTCTAATCAATACAGGACTGTTGAATAATGGAAAAAGTAAAAAATACTGAACATTTTCCTGTTTGATGTTCCACCGTAAAGCTTTCATTACATACTCTAGATACTTGGATCCCTAAAATAAATTTCCAAAACTACCTATTCGAATTAAACACACATTTTTAATTATAAATAATAATATTTCAAAGTTTGAAAGCTGTTTTTTAAGAAAAGAAGAAATTTACTTTCCAGATCTCGCCCAACATTTATTTCATCTTAATTTCTGAAAACTGCTTTGGACATCAAATATTCTGGATTTTAAGATTACGTGAAGTCAGCAAACTGTGTTCACATTGTACGCTTTTATGGTTTTATGAAAATGTTAAATTATGAAAAAAGATTTGAAATACAAAAACATAAGAACTTTGTGTCTCTATAAAGCTTTTTTAAGTTACCTTGGGAAATCCGAATACAGAGTTTTGAATATTATTCCATCCTTTGAACAGAAAATAAAATTAGCATCTTTCAACAAATTAGATTGAAAAAAAATCATTACTATTTAACTCAAAATAAAAAAAAATTATGAAAAAGTCTTTTACATCAAAAAGAATAAAGTAAAGTTTGTTTTTGTTATCGAGCTTTCTATGCCATTTCTTGCAAATCATTTGGTATTTTTAACTTTAACTAAAAATATTTTTTTTCGATTTTGGCAAATTTTGGTTCAAATTTCGTAAAAATCTAGAAATAGTATATCTAAAATTTACCCAAAAATATTATTGTTTTCAAAAAAAAATTAATTTTTTTTTCCAATTTATCAAATATTTTAGCAAAAATCCTGGAAAAGTTGAGAACCGCTACATGCTATAACAAAGTCTCAAAACGTATCTATCCAGGTACAATCCGTGTGCTATCAAACTTAACCAGGACTGAATCCCAGGCCCTAAATGCCACACAAGGGCACAAAAGTAGCTATCAAAATCCAGCTACTAATACAGTGCTCTGCCAGAACAGAATCCCAGGCTCTAAAGGCCAAACAGGGCCCAAGCGCAGCTATCAACAAGCTACATAAATATTGATCCCAAATAATAGGGATGATCCAATTTGAAGTCAAACCTTACAGCAATCCAACGTATAGAAACTGCTACGAATAGCAACATGGCGTATTTTCCGAGAGAACATTTTTTATATTTTTGAGAAATTAAATAATCAGTGTAAATTAGATATAATTTTCTTAAAATCCTTTTATTTAAATGGTAAAATGGAATTTTATGAAATCATATTTGCATTACTAAAGAACTTTATTTTTACACTCTTAACCCTATTCCTGCTGGGGGGGGTCAATTTGACACCCCCCTGTAGTTTTTTTTATCTAACTCAAAAAATATTGGTCTGAGGCTGTTGAAATTTTCTGACTTTTCCTACATACCCAAAGCTCTCCATTTAGGCCTAAAACCGGCCTTTAATACTAACTGCCTGAGTCCTTAGGCACACTGCCTGAATGACTGCCTTTTCCTGTAACAAACTAAATCTTTGTTTAGACCCACTTCCACTTGTCAGATTTTGATAAGATTTAGCTTTTTGGAAAGCCTTTGACATAAGGAAACAAATTGCACAAGTTTTGCGAAAATAAATTGCAAATTTTTTGCAAACAACCTGTCAAAGGAAATTTGCACATTTTTAGTTTTTCATGATTAAAAATTCGGTTATTTAAAATTTTGCAAAAATTTTTGCATATTTGAAATGGCATGGTCAAGGGCTTTTCAAAAATGTATAATTTTTCATTTTTTGGACAAATTTTTTTTGCAAACATTTTTACTATATTACTGGATTTTGCTATAAAAATTTCAATTTTTGCAAATTTGCAAATTTTTTTGCAGATTCTAAAAGTAGAGCACAAGAGCTTTCCAATGATGTATCATTTGTCATATTTGGATACCAAACATGGGATTTAGAGGGGGGGGGGGGGTCAATTTGCCCCCCCCCCCCCCGGCTTTCCTGTTTTTCAAGTACCCCAGCAGAGATAGGGTTAAGAATATTTTTTTTCTAAAAATAAAACTGTAGATAGCATATTTATAAAATATTTATTTTAATAGTAACACACAATTTTATGTATAACCATATAATCATTCATTTATGTTGTCAGTACATAATAAAATCTGGGGGAACTTAAACACAATAGAGAGTAGTACAAATGTATTTTGCTCCTTTAATGTCTAGGGTATGTTAAAAAAATAGAAATTATGATAATGATAATGATAAGCTACAATGTTTTACAAAAAACATCTAATTTCTCAAAAATATAAAAAATGTTCTTCCGCAAAATACGCCTTGTTGCTATACGTAGCTGTTTCTATAAAATGGATTTCTATAAGGTTTGACTTCATCCAATTTGATCAATGTCTTAACCAGGACAAGATCCATGAGGCTACAATACCGTGAATAATCAATACACCTATATACAGGCCCCGATATCATTAGTTATTGATGTCAATACAGACACTAAAAATCAATTGATAAATGTCTCAACCAGGACACAATCCACACGGCTACAATCCTATAACTAATCAACCCCACTATACAGGGCCCGATATTGTTAGCTATGGATGACAATACAGACACTAGCAATCAATAGATCAATACCAATACTCAAGGTTTGGTGTACACTCGTATGTTTCAACGAGAACAAAATTACTTCTAATACCGTAATTAAAGCAGAGTCTCAATCAACTAACTTTATTTAATATCTTATGTCACAAATTTAACAGAAATTGATGTAGTTACAATTCCTACAATGATATCGCTATCACATGATTAAGATCATCCTATTACATATTTATCGCACAGTCAAAGTTTAATATATGTATTTATAGGATTAGAGAGAATAGATATAACACAGCACAAATTTGATAAGGTAATTTAAGTATGTCGCATGATTTAAGCTAATCATGTTAACTTTTTAATTGAAACACAGTTTCAATTGAATAATGTCACTATGTCTAAGTTTACAAAATTAAATCATTAATATGTACAATGTAATGGTGTTGAAGGGGGAGAAGGGGGGGGGGGTTGTAATGCTTGTTACACCTTGTTGAACCAGAAAAGGATCTTTGTATCGGCAGTCTTAAACGGTCAGCTGTCACAAGTGCTTCACCAAGAATCGTCTTCCTTATATTTCGAATTTGTGTTAACAAATGGAGTTTTACTAAATATCATATTTCCACAATTTTTGCTACAAGAGTTTTTTACAAAAATATAGTTCCTTAATCTTTTTTAGCACTGGGTTAACTACAAAGGATGAGACTTTAATTTAATGAAGACTTAAGACTCTTTTGATACAGTGGGATTTACAGATTGAATTTGCATTTCTTCCTTAGATAAATTAGACTAGATATAGCTCATGTCATCTTCACCAAACCAGACAACTGGAGTGGTTCAGCTGAGATTGAAAATAGTAATTTAGCTTAGTGCAAGCTACACACAATTTAGAATTACAAGATTCTGATCAATTAAATTTGGTTATTACAGATTGACCCCAACCTTTTTGTATGACAAGTTCTTGATGTACGAGGGACTGTACAATTTTTCTGCTTTACAATCTGGATAAACAATCAATTCTAATTTATCTAGGATTTCTGCCTTGAAAACAGTTTTAAAACTAATTTTAAAAGATTTTGGAAAGAAAAGTACAAAGCTTTAGGAAAACATATCAGAAGAAAAAGTAAAAAATTCTTTAAAGTTGTCTCTCAAGTAGCTTGTCCTTTGTGGCTAGCCCTGTAGAATTAAAAACAACAAAAGTATTACCATCATAATTTTGTGAAACGAAACTGTTTGTCAGGAGGCTGAAGAAGGGTTTTAAGCTAAACAAATCTGGAATTTATAGATGAATTTATTTATTCATTTAATATTTATTTTTGAGATGAAATATTTGAATGACTAGAATTTAATTTTAATGAATTATTAAAGGGAATGTCTGGACTCTGGCTAGACATGGTAGTTGAGCTGAGAGAGCATTATTGTACAGAACGTCTTTAGAAATCATTGGAGTATCAAGTGCAAAATCAATCTTAAAATTACTCCTGGGTTTGCAGTGAAAAAAAAAATCTTTTAAAATTTTGGGCATTTTTTCGCATTTCATTTGCTTTCGAAAAATGCGAAGTTTTGCTTCAATCTGTTTCGCGAAAAATGCAAAACTACATGCAACTGTCCTCAAATTGTGCTCAATTGTGCGAAATTGCGTGGAGTTTACAGGGCTCCCAATTGTGCGCAAGTAAAATCCAGTCCTCTTGCATTGAAAACCTATAGTTCTAAGTGACAAATGGACTTGGAACAGTTCCATAAAAAAAATTTTTTTTTTGCTACTCTTGTACAATCTTAACACAATCTCTTAGTTCACTGACATATATTAGAAATTGGCGATTGTGTTTTTCTTGAGTAGAAAAAAATAAGGAAAAAAAGTTACCTGATTGAATCAGTATCAAAATATACACCTCCATTTCTGTAAACTATCTAGATAAACCAGAAACATTACCTTCAAACATGAATTTGAATCTTAAATTAATTTCTGATTTTTTTATATATTTTCTTGTCTATGTCAATCAATGAATTCTGCAAGATCAAATAATCTAAGTTTAAGATATTAAGGGTTTTGATTATTAGGTTGAAAGCTATAATGATAGGACAAATTTGAGTTTGTGACAAAGACCTTATTCCTTTGAAATCAAGGTATCAATCATAACCATCTGATTAAAGTCTGAATAATTTACTTCTTTTTATGATTTCTTATAACTTTTTGGCAATTAAACATTTATATTTTTATTTTAACTTGACTTGATAAAAACTTTCTAAAATAGTTTTAGTTCAATGAACACATTTCAATCATTTCAGAATACCTAGAGTACTTGTAAAATATGCCTTGATCTAAATGCTTCTATGATAAATATGGTTTTACTTTATCTGTGCAGGGTAATTAAAAATGCACATATTTGGAAACTGATGCAAATATTTGTCAAAAATAAGAATATAGAATTTTTACACTTTTCTGATTTACTTTTTGGAGAGTTTTTAAACACTCCCAGCACAATCCAAAGTGAATAAATTCTAAAGTGGAACAGACTAAGGCAACGACGACAGGTTGGGCCATAAGGTTTTATTTGGTTTGGAAATAATTGCATGAAAAGATTTCTTTTTGAAAGTAAATGCTAGAAAAAAGGACCCATGTAAATGTCGTCTTCAGCTAGAACTTCAAAATTTTCTCTGTCAAAAATAAACTTTTTTTGTATGCTTGTATGTGTTTTATATGCAAATACTATATAGTAGCTTAATAAATTCATTGATTTTGCCTGGCAGGCTTGCATTTCTAATTCTATAAGAATTTATCTTTAAAACTGCTTAGTTTTGTTTTGCCCCCCCCCCTCCCCCCTATTAAGAAAAAGAAATGTAAGCCCTTCCTGGGGGAAAAAAATCTGAATACGCCTCTCTTAATATCTTTAAAGCAATGTCTAGTTCTTAACTACTCTTAAATCTGTCAAAATACAAAAGTGGAAACCAAGAGATATATTTTGAAGATCTTTTTTTTTCGATATCACAAATTCTGAATTTCTTGTTTTACAGATTATGCATGCAGGCATTATTGTGCTGTCTGAAATTATTTATTGTTCAGTAAAATGGCTAAAATTCACTTCTAAAATCTTAATTTACGTTAATCTATATTTAAGTTAAATACAAATTCTAAGTCTGTGTTTTTAAACAAAGGGAGTCCAGTTTCTGTTGTATACTGTGCGGAGTGTACAGACCAATCTATATATATATATATTATTTCTAAATACTTGTGACATAAAATGTCGTCATCCATCTATGAGTTTGGCCCACTTTAGTATTTAAACACTTTGAGCACAATCAGCACATTAAACGTGCATGCTCTCACGCTAAAGTCTATCAGTATTTTTCAGATAACCATTAACTAGAAACAAGCTGATTATAAAAGAAAATATTGGGTTAGAAAGTATTGGTTATAACTAATTTTTTAAAAGTAATGTACTATTTAAGCTAGTTTGGTCAAAAACGTCCCAAGCAGGTCTGCCGCTTTAGTAATTGTAAATTGGCGGTACAGTCCAAACTAGGACCCAGCTTGGATATTCTAATGTACAACTAGCTAAAAAAGTTGCTAAATAAGTAAGCCTTTAAAAGTTCAAAAAAAATTGAAATAACAAAATTTACCTCATAGCGAAGAATGTCAGATTTCCCCCCAATATTTTCCTCTTGGTCAAACAAATCCTTCAGGCTATAATCTTTCATCTCTCTAAATGTTCAAAATGAAGAAAATACATTTAAACAAAAAATCCAACCAAAGCCGAGTTTCATGCATAACCAATTTAATGATAGTTGTAACTTAATTGTAATTCAAGTTCAATTTCAGTGATTTTATAAGTATTTTTGTATTTGATTTTCAACAAATTGTTAACAATTAAACTTTATGTATTGTAAGGAATACATCTATATCGACAGGGGGGTATATTTCTAGAAAAATGGCCCCCCCTATTAATTGAAAATCAGCCTTTTCCCCAGATTTTTTTGTTTGAAAAAGTAGGAAAAAGGGGTGTACAGGTACTTGTTAAAATCCTACTTCTCTGCATACAGGTTTTGGACCTTTTAAAGTCTTGGTTTAGATGTATTTTGCCTACTTTTGAAATTTACTATTTAACACTATTATTAATTACTGGTTGTTTTAAATACCTATCTACATCTTCTAAAATGACTCCAGTTAAATTATAACCATTTGTTATAATTTGAGTCCAGAGATAAACCTAAATATAAGTAAAGATGTGTTACTGAAATTAAAAGGACTGACCCTCTATGCAAATAGGGATGTTAACGTTTTCATTTTTCAGAAAAACGATCGTTTTGTTATGATAACGACGACGAAAAATCGAAAACGAAACGATCGTTTTTAAAAATGATCGTTTTTTAAAAAGTTCGTTTTTTAAAAAATGGTCGTTTTTAAAACGATCGTTTTTTTAACGATAGTTAACGACGGACCTTCGTTAACGATCGTTAACGACAACCTTCGTTAACGATCGTTAACGACGACCCTTTGTTAACGATCGTTAACGACGACCCTTCGTTAACGATCGTTAACGACTACCCCTTTGTTAACGATCGTTAACAAAGAGAGGAAACCGACCTGAAGAGCATCTGTACTTATCATTGAGTAGTTTTTAATAAAATATCAAGGAGTTTTAACTCCCTCACAACTGTAAACTTCATGTAAGACGACATTCAATAAAGTTGCATGTAATTTTTTTTCCAAAAACAACCGTTTTGATAAAGTTCGTCGTTTCGTTAACGATCGTTAACGACAAACCTTCGTTAATGATCGTTAACGACGACCTTTCATTAAAGATCGTTAACGACGACCCTTCGTTAACGATCGTTAACATAATTGTCAATAAAAAAAAATTTCAAAAAATTTTAAAAACAATTGTATAAAAAACGATCGCAAATCGTTTTAATAAAAACGATCGTTTTCAAAAACGATCGCTATTCGTTTTCTAAAAGTTCTAAAACGATCGTTTTTTTCTGAAAACGAAACAATCGTTTTTGAAAACGATTAACAACCCTATATGCAAATATGCCAATGTCCGATTCACTTTTATGATCTCATCAAAATATTTTAAAGATAGTTTTGTTTTCTAGGTTTAAAAGCAAGGGGTATGATAGTTCTCTACCTGTGTGCTCAGTTAGCTGTACTGTGCACTAACCATAGATAAATAAATAAACATAGAAAGCTTATGTATGCAAAATCACCAAGAATTGTGCAGTCCGGGAACTCATACTTCTAGGGGTCAAAGTGTACTTCAATGATAAGCGGGGCGGTTTGGTGTTTGAATGGATCTCGTAATATAGTGTAAAATAACTCAGTGAACGGAACTATTTGAACAACAATATTTCACGGAGCAATATATCATATTGATGAGAACTGAAGAAGGACATGAGAAGGACTAAATTAACATAAATTTCTCTCTACAGAACTCATGTACACCACAAGTACTCAATGACATAAGAACAGCCAATGTTTACAATTGTGCTCTTTTTTTTCTATATAATTGGAATATCTTTAAAACATCTCTGTACATTTATATCTTTCAAGATGAAAAATGTCGTCTTATGTGCAATCAATCTTTATCTATTGCACTTACATTATAACTGTTTACTAATATGGATATACTATATGTTAGGCCAGAATCAACTTAATCAATAAATATGCAGTTCGCTTCTGGTATAGTTAATGGCCTATACAATTAGTAAAGGATTAAAGTACCTCATCACTCTATACACTATAACTTTGTTGTTTAAAAGTATTTAATTCTTAGAATTCCTAAAATATTTTAATATTTTTATATTACCTTATAATCTGGATTGTTCTTCACAAAAGTAAGAATATTTTTCTGATATTTCTCCGGAATTATATTTCCCAACCAAACAAAATGTAGTTTTCTAGACAATAAATTCATGTTTTAAGTTATTGTTAATCCCTCAACATGAATGGTGAATAATTATAACTATTAATTACTACTTAACCAGGAGATTAAGGGAGGATAATTAAATTGAGGGGAAAACCACTTAGCCGAGGGCCTCCAAGACCTTTTTGGGGTTCTAAACCTCATGAAAACTCCCGGTTAAGTAGTAATTTATCGTTTAATCTCCTGTTCAACGAAATAGCCAACCGTGGGGGATAAAATAATAATAAAATCAATAAAACTATTAATTATGATTTTAATTCTCTTATTTCTTACTAAAGCATATGGAAGAATATTTAATTTCTTGATCTAAATCTTGAATTAAATCTGTATGGATCACAGAGGGAGGATAAGTAATTATCCTCCCTGTAAATAGGGAGGATAAGTAATTATCCTCCCTGTAAATAGGGAGGATAAGTAATTATCCTCCCTGTAAATAGGGAGGATAAGTAATTATCCTCCCTGTAAATAGGGAGGATAAGTAATTATCCTCCCTGGAATTAATAAAGGAGGGAATTTAAGGTTTGTTATTTCGTTGAACAGGAGATTAATGTTTAATAATTAAACTATTAAAATAAATTTATGTTTTGAAGTTGTTGTTAATCACTCAACATAAATGTTGGATAATTAAACTGTTAAATAAATTCATGTTTTGAAGTTGTTGTTAATCACTCAAGGTTATAAGGATGATAGGATAGTAGGACAGGAGTAGGATTAGGATTAGGATTAGGATTAAGACAAAGGATTGGTAGGTGAAAAAGGTGAGGACGAGTACCTACATGAGGACCACCCAAGAGCTTACCATCTGGCTGGGGTACCCATTTGAGGGGGGGAGGGGGGGGAAACCTGTGCAGGGTTTTTTTTCATGCTGAGCACGTTCAGATTGCTAGCGCTTGGCTTGTTTCTGATACGACATGGGCGGCTGCGATCGCTTAGAGGAACCTGAGGGCTTCAGGTCCTCAAAACCACAGTACTCTCGGTGAGCCTCAACCCATCGGGAGAAACTAATGCCGCATGGAATAGAGGGACCCAGGGTTGGTTTGGGCATGTCCATTACCGACCCAAAGAAGTGCACGCACTTCTGGACCATTGACCGGACCACTTGGACTCCCTTATCAGACCGGGGTTCAGGACAAGTATAAGTTGACACGGGTAATGGCTTAGCTTTGCCATCTTCAATCCCCCCATCCCTGCCCATGACATTAGACTCCCTCTCAACACAAGTATCCCCTGCACAGGCCCCAACCCCCACCCCGCTTACCTTACTGGGGTTATCCAAACCGTCCAGCATCCCCTGGAAGTCGGACATATAAGCCTCTATTCCTGCCTCCTCCACCTCCATAGGAACAGTATTGGTATTATCGGACATTTCTCTGAAAAATAACATTATGGTAAATTTGTACTTCACAACATTGATAAAAGCATTTGCATTGGTATCCTGTACGGATCCATATTCACCGCATTCTCTTTGAATTACGATGTATTTTTCTTTCATTTTCAAAACGTATGTTTTTGAAAAAAAGTTTTCAAATTTATTAAAAATATCCTTAAAGGATTTACTTTTCTTGCGTTCCAGTAAGGACGCTACGTTCTGGTTCATGTTGTCCAAAATTAGGACGAAAATTGGCTTCCGATTAAAAGTTATATTTTTGTAAATAACGTAAAGATGTATTGCAATTGTTGCACAGCTCCGATGTATATTTCGGTTTAAGTAGCCCGATTCGTCAGAATCATCCTTGTAGGATGGACTCTAAGGAATCTCAATTTAAAGACTATTGGTTGCTTAATTTTGATTTTGATTTTTATATAAAGCACGCAAGGATTACACTGTCACTTGGAAATATTTTCCTTATTGAGTTTAACACAAAATGGCGGAATAACCATGAGTAGCACAGTCATGGTTTGGTATGGCAAAATTCGGGAGGTTGCAATTATTATTGTCGTCTGCACGGTATTAATAAAGTTGTTGCTTTATGTTGCAAGAAAAAATAGTTTTGATTCAATTTCCGTATTCGACAAATAAGGGTTTGTTAATCCTAGAAGTGTGGTAAAAAATGAATTGCTTTAATTTGGAAGTATTGTATATTCGTCTATTATTCCTTGTAGAAAATATAAAGTACATGACTATGAAGCAAATAATGTTGGTGGTTTCGATATTATAGGATATTGGATTGCTACAGCCTAAAAAAATTATAATTTTTAGTTCTTCATAAGATAAGACTCCGTTTGATATTATCAGGTTTAAATCAGTTAGGATATCGTATATTTTTGGACAGTCCCAGAAAACATGAGAGATAGTTTCTCTCGGAGCAGGTCTAATTTTTCCAAATTCACACCGTTGACATGACGGGTCGTGATCCGGACCAAAATGCGCAATCATTGCATTGTGGTAAAGAGTCTGAGATGTGAAATTGAAAATAAAGCTCCGTAGGTTATTTTTCAACTTTGAGATTTGGAAAATTTTATAAAAGTTGCAATCTCTCTCAGGATCTGCATTGTTGTAATTTGTTAGGGAGACGCGCTTATTTAAACCAGACGTCGGCTCAATCTCTGACTCAACATTATCCATGATCTTCCTTATCCTAACGCTGCCTTTAACTATATTCCTAAAGAAGGTAACAATAGGTGTGCAACCTTTGTCCTTATTCAGTGAAAATTTCCACTTCCCGCTTCTATGTACCGATTTTAGATAAAATAATTCTAATAAATTAGGTCGGAACCCCAGGTATACTGTTAGACTATTTTCTGAGAAAGTATCGCTGTTAAGTATGTCTACTAGGTTGACAAATCTTAGTTTTCTAACCAAAATTACTTCTTCGTGTGTAAGATTTTCTCTAAAATGATTTCTGTTTAATTTCTCACCAGACTCCAGTCTTGCAATGTCATTATCATATATTCTCATATCAAGGAAATTACCATTCGTCGACCAGAAAACATTACAGAATTTTCTAACGCAAACTGACAGTTCTCCACAAGGAGTGTTCGTTGCTATTGAGCTTTTAAAATGAAACGGAAAATCTTCAGATATTCTGAAACTCTGAATTTCTTTTGCCCAAAAATCGTCATTATTAATTGATTTCCTAAAAATCCCAACCCTGATCGCATTTATGTAAGATTCAATCCCGATCATTCCTAATCCTCCTTGATGTATTGCATTGTATACCGTGTTTATTGTTGTTTTCAAACTCCCTCGTACAAAGGAGCCAATCTCATTTCTGAGTGTTTGCAATTGAGTCTTACTAAATGTGACCACAGGGGCGAAAAACCCTATTTGTGAAAGGAGATATGTTTTTGCGATATTAATCCGACCAACAATCGAGAGTTTAAATTTTGTCCAGAATAACGACATTCCTCTAATTTTCACCATGAGCTTTATAAAATTAGTTTCCTCCAAATGAAAATTTTCACTTATATCCAACCCTAAGATTGTTAAATTTTGTACAATTGAAAAGCCAGTTTCAGCAATATTTTCAGCAAAATTAGGTGAGACATTAATTGGTAAAACCTGAGTTTTTTCTACATTTATTTTCAAGCCAGATAATTTAACAAAATCGTCAAGTATATTTTTAACATTCAAAATATTTTCAGGTTCGCCGTTTACGAGTATGGAGACGTCATCTGCATAACTACTGTCACTGATATGAGAGCCATTTTCAAAAACTGGATGAACAACACCTAGGTCCAGAGTCAGCTTCCAGAGCAGAGGTTCTAGTGCTAATATGAAGATCAGACCTGACGGTGAGTCGCCTTCCGCACAATATCTTGAAAAAATCAATAACACCAGACTCAGTTATAATGCCAGCAATTTTCTTTTTCATTGTGGTTCTGACTATTTTTATCATATAATGGGAATAGTTAAAAAATTTCAAAATTTCAAGAATATATTCGTGCGATACAGAATCAAAAGCTTTTTTGAAATCGATTGCCAATAGCGCTAGCCGCTTGTTCTCAAGTTTTCCTTTCTTAATGCATTGTAATATATTCATTAGAGGTTCATGTATGACCTTTGATTTTGAATAGGCTTTTTGTGAATCGGATGTGTTTGAGTCAATTACGCGTTTTAGCCTATTGGCAAATGCTTTTGAGAATACCTTATATACATTACTTAAAAGACTTTTTGGCCGCCAATTCTTAATTTGTTTACAATCTCCCTTCTTAGGAATAAGCTTAATACTTGCAGTTCTTAAATTAGGATACAGTTCTTCCTTTTCAACCATAATTTCAAACCCCTTAGTTACAGGATGTCCAATTAAAGGCCATAGAAACTTAAGTACAGCATAGGTGTATCCATCTAAACCAGGACTCGAACCTATCTTTGTTTCTCCCAGTGCTTTTGTAAGCTCATAATGTGTAATTGGAACATTGTCTCTCTCAGAGTCTAAATTAGATAATTTTTTTGATTGCACATACTCACTGTTCATAATTTCTGGAGTTCAAAATTGTTCAAGACTTCAGGTTTTTTCCGGAATTTTGCTATAAATGTTTTTAAAATAATTACATAAATCAGAATTTTGTTCGTCCTCACTTTCATAATCCACTATATTGCCCTGATTATCACATTTTTTAAGTTGATTTAAAGAATCATTACCCTTTTGTGCTTTAGCAAGTGTACAAAAAGATTTAGTTGGTTTCTCAAAGTTCATAGAATGCCAGAGCTTAGTTCTAGCGCAGTTTCGAAGATTTAACTCGTCATCGAAATCAAGAATTTTTTTTTCTAGATAAATTTGCTCTTGGTAAAGGATGTTTTCAGTATCTAAATTCATTTTCTGCAACTCTGACATTCTATTTCTCATGTCTTTTAATAAAATATTAGTGACCTTTTTATGTGCGCGCTGGTGTGACATTATACAATTATGAAGATTGTTCATTAAGGTCTCAAGAAATTTGTCATATTCAATTATGATTGGTCTATTTCGAACTATATCACTTATATCTAGAAAAGGGGCAATTATTTCATCTATTTCATGGCATTTTTTTTCAATTACAGAGGTTAGTAGTTTATCATTTGGGAAGTTATTAATTGATTTTTTAATAGAGATGATATCTGCAAGAAGAGACTGTGCGGAGGTGAGCTGTCTGTTAATCTCAACGATGAATTGAGGATCTACCAGAGGATCAAGATAATCACAGAAGGTTCCAAGAGTTTCAAGACACACAGCCTGCTTCAGGCCAGAAATGTTCAAGAGACTGGGATCGAGAAATGTTAGATTTCGTGGAGACTTCCTGGCAGGGACAAGGTGACCAGATTCAGTTTGCACTAAACCTGCGCTGCAACTCTTACATCAGAATTAATATTCAGAATTGTCGTATAGACCAGATTTTGTTTAAAGAGGATTATCTTCTCTATACGTAAAAACCTCTATATTTTTGTAACCAGAATTATTTCAGTGCATTCACTGATAGAGAAATACAGCTGTGCAATAAAGTTATACAAATCATTTATTTCAAGATAAGAAGACAGAAATAAATGATAACGACCTTTCCAAGGAGGTTGTGCAGGTTGACATCTCTAATGCTTCTATACTCCGAGCTCTCAGGACGCAGAGAGACGAAGTATGAAGGGGGGAGGAGGGGGAGAGAGGAACGCCCACTCTACCTCTACCAGCGATTCTAAATAATAGAATAAATATGAATTTGTTTGTTTCTTGTTAGAGAGTAATGGTTTTTGAATGGACCTGTATTTACTATCGAACTCAGCGCTATAAAACTTATAATAGTGAATAGAAATATAGACTTTCGAATATGTTTTCATGAGAAGATGAGCGAGTATATCAGATAATTGTATACCTGAATATTAATTCTGATGTAAGAGTTGCAGCGCAGGTTTAGTGCAAACTGAAGTATTTGAATCAGTTTTATTGTTGTACAGTATACACTGTACATATACCGGTTTACAATCAGGATTCTATGTATATAATTTATCCTTCTCCAGGGTCCCTGCAGTACAGTAAGGAGCGGGGGGGAGAGAGAATATTCACACATTATGTTCAATTTCTTCTGTATTGTACAGCTTGTACAACAATACTGTCCGTCCAACTACTACTTTCTCCTTCTACTTCCCTACTTCCTTGTCTACTAGCTGACCT